>NW_027394276.1:4045585-4345585 GCF_049309525.1 Garra rufa | reverse complement strand
TGAAAAAAAAATAATAATAATAATAATTAAAGCTGCGAGCAGCGATGAACGGGCCCTCGCACCTGGGCTCACCGCCGACTGGTGGCTTCAGGAAATCAGCAAACGGTGGGCAGTATGCTTTTAATACAGTAAATATAGAAAAAATATGTCATAAGTCATTTAAATGTGCCAAACTTGCCGCTGCCAGATGGTGGCGCTATGCCTGTAACTGATTATTGGCATGTAGATGTGTTCAGGCCAGCACTATTATCAAACATATGAAGTTTGGTGCAGATTGACCTTGGTATGTTTGAGTTAGTGAAAGATATGATATATCCTGCTGCCAACAAGTGGCGCTATGATAATATCTGAATATTAGTCTTTAGGTGTCTTCAGGCCAGGACTCTTACCAAACCTGTGAATTTTGTGGCAGATCAGACATTTTATGGCTAAGTTATAACAACTCAATGAAAACTCAAGATCTTCAAAATTTAACATCTCTAAGGCCTCAAGATCAGACTGACCAAATATAATGTTGATTTAATTAAATGCAATCAATGCAAGGACTTCAGATAATGCCAACTGTGAACCAATATGCAAAATTTTCCCTATACTCTGATGATGACGATAAGAACATGATTCATGATGATAACAAAATGTTATTATTGCTTGCTTTACGTCCACCACTTCTGCTTAAATGTCATTGTTACCTATCTGTACAAGTTTTGTGTGGATATTGCTTTGCTGGTGACTCCTCCTGTTACAAGACATCACTCTTAAGCGCTACATAACTAAGAATCAATAAGGAAAATGGTGCCCAGTTGGCACATGCATTCACAGTAACCCTCTGCTAGTTTGGATTTTAAGTTTACAGAATTGAAAGGGTTAGACTTTAAAATCAACACACAGACACATACACACAAAATATAAAATGTTGCCATCCAGTTTCATTTGTTAAAATTAACTATATTAGTTAACATGACCAATAAATAAATAAGATCAGACATATTTATGTAATTACAATACATATGTGCATTTTTTGTTCAAAGATGGTCTGTAGGATGGCTCTCTACTCTGTCACCCTCTCTGCCTCTCACCCCTCCCCCCTGCAATAATGAGCTTCTCTGTGCCTGACTGAACGCACACACATACTGTAGAGACATTCACCAGAGTGACAGCAGGTTTCTGAGTTATTTTTTTAATTTTCTTTAATTCATTGAAGGTTGTATAAAATTTATATTTCCAGCACTTGCTCAGAATGATTAGATCTCTGTGTGAAAAAAGTTTTAAAGAGTTTGGATGCTGCACTTTAAAGATATAAAAATATTTTTTACTATATCTTTAAAAAATCACCATGTCCACACCGTTCAAGATATCCAAAATCCGCTCGCAATTTAACATCTTCAGAATCTTCTCTTCATGTTAAAAAAGTTTGGTGTGAACAGCTGGTTGTTCTTAGAAGTAGTGTGAATTTGTTTACAGCCTGATTTTTCAAAAAATCCACCTTCAAACCAAAATCGCCGGCTTCCTGTTGGTCTTAGCTAATGAGTTTGATTTAGAAAGTTGTCCAGATTGATGAGATTAATATATGTACAGAGTTTGGTGACTGTAAGAAAAACTAACCCCCCAACTTTTGTCAAAAGATGGCGCTATAGAGTGCCTGCTCCACGCCCATTTATGACCTTTTGCCAGTGTCTAACTATCATTAATATTGATGTGTGTGTTGAGTTTCATGAAATTCTAAGCATGTTATCTGCCTCGAAAAGACAGGAATCTAATTTTAAAGTTTGACATGTTGCCATGGCAACAGCATTCGATTTATCATCGACCCCTTTACATATTCTTATCGGCCGTGTTTTGACATGATTTTGATGAAGTTTAAAGAAAATCGAGTAAAATTAAGAGGCTGATTTCAAAGCATTTTGAAAATGACACACTTCCTGCTCCCAGTTGGTGGCGCTATAACTTTGACTCATAATAGTCACATTTATGGAATCGGCATCATACAACGAACAAACTGGTGAAGTTTCATCAGAATCAGGCAATGTGTGCAACAGTTATTAGACACTTCCTGTTTCTCATTTCTCGCCATAACTTTGTCGCCTTGCCACGGCCAAACCGTTCGAGATATCAAAAATCTCCTCGCAATTTAGCGTCCCCAATGTCTTGAGATCATGCTGACCGAGTTTGGTGACAATCCCATGGAATTCCTGGGAGGAGTACGTTAAATTCCAGAGCATGCGCTTTTTAAACAGCCCTAAATATCTCACTTCCTGTCAGGTGGAGCCTATGACATAGAGTACAAAAGTTGTTTGGCTCAGTGAGATCTATATGTGTACCGAGTTTCATATCAATATGTGCAAGTATGTGTGCGCAGTACATCAAGTTTTCAAACTGTGTTCCAGGGGGCGCTGTAGAGGCCCTGAACCACGCCCGGGTCCCAGCCTCTGTGGCGTCCTGATGGCCGCAGATTCCGACGTGTGTGCAAATTTTCAAGAGTTTTTGAGTATGTTAAGGCCCCCAAAAGTGCCCGGAAGGTGTAAAAAAATAATAAAAAAAAAAAAAAAAATTAAAGCTGCAAGCAGCGTTGACCGGGCCCTCGCCGTCTGGCAGTTGCCATCACGATAGCATCAGGAAAACGGTGCCCAGTTGGCACATGCATTCACAATAACCCTTTGGACTAACCCTAACTGTCTCTCCTCCTGTCTGACTCTTTCTCTTGCCACCCATCCCACCTCCTTACACTCAGCCACTTACCACACAAACACACACATAGAGTGCAGAGCAGAGTGAGATCAGATTTGTTTTTTAATTTTCTTTCATTCGTGGAGTTTTGTATAATTATGAAATGAACTGTGTTTAATCATAATGAATAGTTATTTGTATGAAAAAAGTTTCAAAGAGTTAGGATGCTGCACTTTAAATATATAATAAATCATTGAAAATTGAAAATGGAAAATAAAATTCTAGGCACGCTATCTGCCTCAAAAACACAGGAAACAAATATTTGAATGTATTTTGTATTTTTATTTATTTGCCATGGCAACAGCATTTGATGCATCAGGGACGCCTTTACAGACTCTCATCGGCCGTGTTTTTACATTATTCTGATGAAGTTTGAAGAAAATCGAGTACAAATATATTGTTCGTTGTTCGTTCGTGTGTTAGTTCATTAACCAATGTTAACAAAAGAGACCCTATTTTAAATAGTTACCATGTTTTATGATCTACATCCATTTTTAAATATTATTTTAATGATCTATAAGCATCTGTGAAATAATTATAAACAAATATATTAAAAATAAATACATATTAACTTAGTTGATGTATTTGTTTCTCATTCTAATTAAGTGAACTGAGCAGTATAGTGTCATACTTATAAGATTTTTTATTCTATCAGTGAGATTGTATATATGTATATAAATCATATAATTTTTCCTTAAAAGATTAAAAAAAGATTTAAATGCTCTTTAAGCACCTATACAAAATAATTATGTAAAAGTACACTGACAGTACAGTCTATATCAACTGATTCTATGGATTATTTTCATTCTTATACACTGAGAATGAGCTAAATAGCGTTAGAGGTCAAACGATTCCTTATCTTATGAGGACCTCTAGTGTTCATCCCTGGTATTAGAGCTTTAATCTGACAAATTTATGTGACACTTTTAATGTTTTTGGGGCCTCTGAGCATGATAACATTTTGAAACTACATGTATTTCCTAAGAATTTCTTGTTCTTTATATGTAAAAAGTTTTGATGAGTTAGAATAATGCAATTTAAAGATATATGAAAATAACTCTTCATCTTTTTTATTGTTACTTTCATAAATCACCACATCAACACCGTTCAAGATGTCCCAAAGCCGTTCACAATTTAACATCTTCAGTATCTTGGCATCATGTTGACAAAGTTTGGTGTGAACTGTCTGATTCTGCTATGAGTGATATGAATTTATTCACAGCTATATTTAAAAACACAGGAAACAAATGTTAAAGTTTGACATGTTGCCATGGCAACAGCATTTGATGTATCAAGGACCCCTTCACAGATTCTCATCGGCCGTGTTTTGATATTATTCTGATGAAGTTTGAAGCAAATTGAGTAAAATTAAGAGGTTGATTTAAAAGCGTTTTGCAAGCAACACACTTCCTGCTGCCAGTTGGTGGCGCTATAACTTTGACTCATAATAGTCACATCTCTGTGATCGGTATCATACGACGAACAAACTGCTTAAGTTTGGTCAAAATCAGATAAAGTGTGTCAAAATTATTAGACATTTCCTGTTTCTCATTTCTCGCCATAATTTGTCGCCCTGCCAAGGCCAAACCGTTCGAGATACCAAAAATCCCCTGGCAATTTTGTGTCCCCAATATCTGTAGATCATGCTGACCGAGTTTGGTGGCCATCGGTGGAAAGGTCTAGGAGGAGTATTTCAAATTCCACAGCTTGATTTTTCCAAAAATCCATATTTAAATAAAAATAGCTGACTTCCTGTTGGTCGTAGCTAATGGGTGTAAATTAGAAAGTTGTCCGGCTTGATGAGTCCAATATATGTACCGAGTTTGGTGACTGTAGGACAAAGTAACCCCCCAACTTTTGTCAAAAGGTGGCGCTATGGAGCGCCTGCTCCACGCCCATTTATGGGCTTTTATCAGTGTTTAACTGTCATTAATACAGATGTGTGTGTTGAGTTTCATGAAATTCTAAGCATTTTAAGTGGCTCAAAAACACAAAAAACTAAAGTTAAAGTTTGACACGTTGCCATGGCAACATGATAAAAGTTATGGATAACGCCCTTCACAGATTCTTATCGGTCGTGTTTTGACATTATTGGGATGAAGTTTGAAGCAAATTGAGTAAAATTAAGAGGCTGAGTTTAAAGCGTTTCAAAAACGTCACGCTTTCTGCTGCCAGTTGGTGGCGCTATAACTTTGACTCATAATAGTCCCATCTCTGTGATCGGCATCAGACGATGAACAAACTGCTGAAGTTTGGTCAAAATCAGACAAAGTATGTCAAAGTTATTAGGCACTTCCTGTTTCTCATTTCTCGCCATAAATTTGTCGCCCCGTCACGGTCAAACCGTTCGAGATATCAAAAATCCCCTGGCAATTTTGCGTCCCCAATGTCTTGAGATCATGCTGACCGAGTTTGGTGGCCATCGGTGGAAAGGCCTAGTAGGAGTATTTCAAATTCCATTGCATGCACTTTTTAGACATCCCTGAATAGCCGACTTCCTGTTTGGCGAAGCACGGACTATGAGTGTGAAATTTGTTCGGCCCGATGAGGTCTATATGTGTATGAATTTTGGTGACTGTAGGTCAACCGTTGTGCGCTCCAGAGCCCTTCAAAAGTCGCAATTTTTAACGCTGTGCCACGCCCCCCCAGGTGACCCCCCCATGTCAAAGTCTGTCCGGCCCTGATGGCCGCAGGTTCCAATGTGTGTGCAAAGTTTCAAGAGTTTTCGTGTATGTTAAGGCCCCCGAAATCCCCCAAAACATTGAAAAAAAAATAATAATAATAATAATAATAATCCTTAGAAAAACAATAGGGCCTTCGCCCTTTTGGGCTCGGGCCCTAATAAGAACCCTTAGAAGAACAATAGGGCCTTCGCCCTTTTGGGCTCGGGCCCTAATAATAATAATAATTAAAGCTGCAAGCAGCGATGAACGGGCCCTCGCACCCGGGCTCACCGCCGACCGGTGGCTTTAGGAAAACAGCAAACGGTGGGCATTATGCTTTTAAAACAGTAAATGTAGGAAAAATAGATCAAAGTCACTTAAATGTGCCAAACCTCCTGCTGCCAGCTGGTGGCGCTATGCCTGTAACTGATTATTGACATGTAGATGTGTTCAGGCCAGAACTTTCATCAAACATATGAAGTCTGGTGCAGATTGACCTTGGTATGTTTAAGTTAGTGCAAGATATGATATATCCTGCTGTCAATAGGTGGCGCTATGATAATATCTGAATATTGGCCTTAAGATGTCTTTAGGCCAGGACTCTTATCAAACATGTGAAGTTTGAGGCAGATTGGACATTTTATGGCTGAGTTATAACAACTTCTATGTCCATGACCAAACATCAAACTTTGTCAGGCCACCACGGACATGCCCTTCAACGAAAACTCAAGATCTTCGCAATTTAACATCACTAAAGCCTTTATATTAGACTGACCGATTTTAGTGTTGATCTGTATAAATCTCTTGGAGGAGTTTGTTGTAGAGTACAACATGACACTTCCTGTTGCCAGCAGGTGGCGCTATGACTATAACTGAATATGGGAATGTAGATGTCTTCAGGTCAGGAGTGTTATCACACATGTGAAGTTTGGGACAGATCGGACATTGTATGCCTGAGTTATAGAAACTTCCTTTTTCATGGCGAAACATCGAAATTTGCGAGACCGCTATGGACACGCCCTCCAATGAAAACTCCAGATCTTTGCAATTTAACGTCACAAAGTGCTTTAGATTACACTCAGCAAATTTGGCGTTAATCCGGATAAATCTTTAGGAGGAGTTCGTTCAAGTACGAGGCCTGAAAATGGCAAAAATGACAAAATTTGCTGAGAAAATTAAAAATAACCGACTTCCTGTTGGGTGTCAAATTTTGCTCCAAGAGGCTTTTTTGTAGGTATTGGACCCTATTTTAAATAGTTACCATGTTTTATGGTCTACAAGCATTTTTAAATATTATTTTAATAGTCTATAAGCATCTGTGAAATAATTATAAACAAATATATTGAAAATAAATACATATTAACTTAGTTGACTTTTTGGCCTTTTTGTATTTGTTTCTCATTCTAATTAAGTGAACTGAGCAGTATAGTGTCATACTTATAAGATACTTTGTTCTATCAGTGAGAGTCTATATATGTATTTAAATCACATAATTTTTCCTTAAAAGATAAAAAAAATATTTTAATGCTCTTTAAGCACCTATACAAAATAATTATGTAAAATTACACTGACAGTACAGTACATATCAACTGATTCTATGGATTATTTTCATTCTTATACACTGACAATGAGCTAAATAGCATTAGAGGTCAAACGATTCCTTATCTTATGAGGACCTCTAGTGTTCATCCCTGGTATTAGAGCTTTAATCTGACGAATTTATTTGACACTTTTAATGTTTTTGGGGCCTCTGAGCATGATAACATTTTGAAACTACACGTATTTCCTAAGAATTTCTTGTTCTTTATATGTAAAAAGTTTTGATGAGTAAGAATAATGCAATTTAAAGATATATGAAAATAACTCTTCATCTTTTTTATTGTTACTTTCATAAATCACCACATCAACACCGTTCAAGATATCCCAAAGCCGTTCACAATATAGGGAACATTTTCCCTATATTCTGAGGATGATGATAAGAACATGTAATTCATGATGATAACAAAATGTTATTATTGCTTGCTTTACGTCCACCACTTCTGTTTAAATGTCATCGTTACCTATCTGTTCCATTTGTGTGTGGATATTGCTTTGCAGGTGACTCCTGTTATAAGACATCACTCTTAAGCGCTACATAACTAAGAATCAATTAGGAAAACGGTGCCCAGTTGGCACATGCATTCACAGTAACCCTCTGCCAGTTTGGATTTAAAGTTTACAGAAATGAAAGGGTTACATTTTTAAATCAACACACAGACAAATACACACTAAATATACAACTTTACCATCCAGTTTCATTTGTTAACATTGTTAACATGAACAATAATAAATAGCATTTATTAATGTTAATTAATATTAACCTAAAAAAGTACTCATATATTGTTTAAAGGTAAATTAGTATCTTTTAACATAGTGTATGTACTGTGAATTAACATGAACATGAACACAGTTCATATGGGTATACAACAATAAACAATAAAGTGCTCAATAAACGCTTCATTCTTTCAAAATATCTTTAAAAATCAAGTTGGGTATTGTAATGGGGCGATATATAAATATAACTCATCTTAAAATGGTACAATTTTCAGATGTTTTGAACAGATAACAGCAAAGTTTGTTTTGTTGTCAAAGTTTGTCTTGAAATTGTTAGTGTTTTTTTTATTGAATCAAAAATTTTAATTATGAAAATAAATGTCTATCAATGAAGATAAATCGCTCATGCTAAAAAGCTGTATTTTTCTTAATCTTTTGCTATGTGACTGAATAGGACAAGTTCATGGTACAGTTCAGTAAAAAATAAATAAAAAACAACAACTGCAATATACAAAGAATGAAAGAGTTCGTGACCCTTTATATTTTCTCAAAGATCAGACTCTCAAAGTTCAGACTTATTTATGCAGATTAAACTACAGCAATGTGCAATGTGCAAATTGCATCTTCCTCAAAGATGGTCTTAAGCAAAACAGCATGTTCCACTGGTCTCTCTCCCTTTCACCCCTCCCCCTTCAGTCACTCTTAGTGTCAACACAGACTGTCAGCCCAGTGACAACAGTTTACTGATTTCTTTTTTAATTTTCTTTAATTCATAGAAGCTTGAATAACTATGATATTACCAGCACTTGCTCATAATGATTAGATCTCTGTGTGAAAAAAGTTTTAAAGAGTTTGGATGCTGCACTTTAAAGATATAAAAAATTAGGGTTATGTTTTTTAAAAAATCACCACGTCAACACCGTTCAAGATATCCCAAATCCGCTCGCAATTTAACATCTTCAGAATCTTCTCTTCATGTTAAAAAAGTTTGGTGTGAATACCTTGTTATTCTTAGAAGGAGTGTGAATTTGTTTACAGCCTGATTTTTCCAAAAATCCACATTCAAATCAAAATAGCCGGCTTCCTGTTGGTCTTAGCTAATGAGTTTGATTTAGAAAGTTGTCCAGATTGATGAGAACAATATATGTACAGAGTTTGGTGACTGTAGGAAAAACTAACCCCCCAACTTTTGTCAAAAGATGGCGCTATAGAGTGCCTGCTCCACGCCCATTTATGACCTTTTGCCAGTGTCTAACTATCATTAATATTGATGTGTGTGTTGAGTTTCATGAAATTCTAAGCATGTTATCTGCTTCGAAAAGACAGGAATCTAATTTTAAAGTTTAACACGTTGCCATGGCAACAGCATTTGATTTATCATCGTACCCTTTACATATTCTTATCGGCCGTGTTTTGACATTATTTTGATGAAGTTTGAAGAAAATCAAGTAAAATTAAGAGGCTGATTTCAACGCATTTTGAAAATGACACGCTTCCTGCTACCAGTTGGTGGCGCTATAACTTTGACTCATAATAGTCACATTTATGGAATCGGCATCATACAACGAACAATCTGGTGAAGTTTCATCAGAATCAGGCAATGTGTGCAACAGTAATTAGACACTTCCTGTTTCTCATTTCTCGCCATAACTTTGTCGCCTTGCCACGGCCAAACCGTTCGAGATATCAAAAATCCCCTCGCAATTTAGCGTCCCCAATGTCTTGAGATCATGCTGACCGAGTTTGGTGACAATCGTATGGAAATCCTGGGAGGAGTACGTTAAATTCCAGAGCATGCGCTTTTTACACAGCCCTAAATATCTCACTTCCTGTTGCGTTAAGAAAATGACATAGAGTACAAAAGTTGTTCAGCTCAATGAGTTCTATATGTGTACCGAGTTTCATATGTGTACGTTCAAGTATGTGTGCTATATGGCCCTAAAAATTCCAGGGGGCGCTGTAGAGTCCCCTTGCCACGCCCCGGTACCAGCCTCTGTGACGTCCTGATGGCCGCAGATTCCGACATGTGTGCAAATTTTCAAGAGTTTTTGAGCATGTTAAGACCCCCTTAAGTGCCCGGAAGGTTAACAAAAAAAAAAAAAAAAAAAAATAAGAATCCTTAGGAAAACAAGAGGGCCTTCGCCCATTCTGGGCTCGGGCCCTAATAATCCTTAGAAAAACAATAGGGCCTTCGCCCTTTTGGGCTCGGGCCCTAATAATTAAAGCTGCGAGCAGCGATGAACGGGCCCTCGCACCTGGGCTCACCGCCGACCGGTGGCTTCAGGAAATCAGCAAACAGTGGGCAGTATGCTTTTAATACAGTAAATATAGAAAAAATATGTCATAAGTCATTTAAATGTGCCAAACTTGCCGCTGCCAGATGGTGGCGGTATGCCTGTAACTAATTATTGGCATGTAGATGTGTTCAGGCCAGCACTATTATCAAACATATGAAGTTTGGTGCAGATTGACCTTGGTATGTTTGAGTTAGTGAAAGATATGATATATCCTGCTGCCAACAAGTGGCGCTATGATAATATCTGAATATTAGTCTTTAGGTGTCTTCAGGCCAGGACTCTTACCAAACCTGTGAATTTTGTGGCAGATCAGACATTTTATGGCTAAGTTATAACATCTTCTATGTCTATGCAGAAACATCAAACTTTGTCAGGCCACCACGGACATGCCCTTTAATGAAAACTCAAGATCTTCACAATTTAACATCTCTAAGGCCTCAAGATCAGACTGACCAAATATAATGTTGCTTTAATTAAATGCAATCAATGCAAGGACTTCAGATAAATGCCAACTGTGAACCAATATGCAAAATTTTCCCTATACTCTGATGATGATGATAAGAACATGATTCATGATGATAACAAAATGTTATTATTGCTTGCTTTACGTCCACCACTTCTGCTTAAATGTCATTGTTACCTATCTGTACAAGTTTTGTGTGGATATTGCTTTGCTGGTGACTCCTCCTGTTACAAGACATCACTCTTAAGCGCTACATAACTAAGAATCAATAAGGAAAACGGTGCCCAGTTGGCACATGCATTGACAGTAACCCTCTTCTAGTTTGGATTTTAAGTTTACAGAATTGAAAGGGTTAGACTTTAAAATCAACACACAGACACATACACACAAAATATAAAATGTTGCCATCCAGTTTCATTTGTTAAAATTAACTATATTAGTTAACATGACCAATAAATAAATAGCATTTATTAATGTTAATTAATATTAAGCTAAAAAAAGTATTCATATAAAGTTTATGTACTGTGTATTAACATGAACATGAACACAGTTCATGTGGGTGTACAGCAATACACAATAAAGTGCTCTATAAACGCTTCATTCTTTCAAAATATCTTTAAAAATCAAGTTGAGTATTTTAACGGGGTGATACATATATATATATATATATATAACTGATCTTCAAATTATGGTTTTCAGATGTTTTGAAGAGATAACAGTAACGTTTGTTTTGTTGTCAAAGTTTGTCTTAATTTTTTATTATTATTATTTTATATTCAATAAATAACACTATGTAAATATTGTCTATCAATGAAGATAAATTGATCATGCTAAAAAGTTGTATTTTTTTAAATCTTTTGCTATGTGACTGAATAGGACAAGTTCATGGTACAGTTAAGTAAAAAATAAATATAAAACAACAACTGCAAAATACGAACAATGAAAGACTTAGTGACCCTTTATATTTTCTCAAAATATCAGACTCTCAAAGATCAGACATATTTATGTAATTACAGTATGTGCATTTTTTGTTCAAAGATGGTCTGTAGGATGGCTCTCTACTCTGTCACCCTCTCTGCCTCTCACCCCTCCCCCCTGCAATAATGAGCTTCTCTGTGCCTGACTGAACGCACACACATACTGTAGAGACATTCACCAGAGTGACAGCAGGTTTCTGAGTTATTTTTTTAATTTTCTTTAATTCATTGAAGCTTGTATAAAATTTATATTTCCAGCACTTGCTCAGAATGATTAGATCTCTGTGTGAAAAAAGTTTTAAAGAGTTTGGATGCTGCACTTTAAAGATATAAAAAATTAGGGTTATGTTTTTTACTACATCTTTAAAAAATCACCACGTCAACACCGTTCGAGATATCCCAAATCCGCTCGCAATTTAACATCTTCAGAATCTTCTCTTCATGTTAAAAAAGTTTGGTGTGAACAGCTGGTTGTTCTTAGGAGTAGTGTGAATTTGTTTACTACCTGATTTTTCAAAAAATCCACATTCAAATCAAAATAGCCGGCTTTCTGTTGGTCTTAGCTAATGAGTTTGATTTAGAAAGTTGTCCAGATTGATGAGAACAATATAAGTACAGAGTTTGGTGACTGTAGGAAAAACTAACCCCCCAACTTTTGTCAAAAGATGGCGCTATAGAGTGCCTGCTCCACGCCCATTTATGACCTTTCGCCAGTGTCTAACTATCATTAATATTGATGTGTGTGTTGAGTTTCATGAAATTCTAAGCATGTTATCTGCCTCGAAAAGACAGGAATGTAATTTTAAAGTTTGACACGTTGCCATGGCAACAGCATTTGATTTATCATCGACCCCTTTACATATTCTTATTGGCCGTGTTTTGACATGATTTTGATGAAGTTTAAAGAAAATCGATTAAAATTAAGAGGCTGATTTCAAAGCATTTTGAAAATGACACGTTTCCTGCTGCCAGTTGGTGGCGCTATAACTTTGACTCATAATAGTCACATTTATGGAATCGGCATCATACAACGAACAAACTGGTGAAGTTTCATCAGAATCAGGCAATGTGTGCAACAGTTATTAGACACTTCCTGTTTCTCATTTCTCGCCATAACTTTGTCGCCTTGCCACGGCCAAACCGTTCGAGATATCAAAAATCTCCTCGCAATTTAGCGTCCCCAATGTCTTGAGATCATGCTGACCGAGTTTGGTGACAATCCCATGGAATTCCTGGGAGGAGTACGTTAAATTCCAGAGCATGCGCTTTTTAAACAGCCCTAAATATCTCACTTCCTGTTGCGTGGAGCCCATGACATAGAGTACAAAAGTTGTTCAGCTTGATGAGTTCTATATGTGTACCGAGTTTCATATCAATACGCGCAAGTATGTGTGCGCAGTACATCAAGTTTTCAAACTGTGTTCCAGGGGGCGCTGTAGAGGCCCTGAACCACGCCCGGGTCCCAGCCTCTGTGGCGTCCGGACGACGGCAGATTCCGACGTGTGTGCAAATTTTCAAGAGTTTTTGAGTATGTTAAGGCCCCCAAAAGTGCCCCAACGGTTGAAAAAAAAAACAAATAAAAAAAAAAAAAACAAATAAGAATCCTTAGAAGAACAATAGGGCCTTCGCCCTTTTGGGCTCGGGCCCTAATAATAATAATAATAATCCTTAGAAAAACAATAGGGCCTTCGCCCTTTTGGGCTCGGGCCCTAATTAGTGTATTGAAAACGTTAAAATGCTTGCTTATTTGTGCTGCATTTTTGTGGAAACGAATTAGCTAGTAAAGACTGTTTCATGAATATGGTCTCATCGTTTGAACCACATAGTTCAACAAAGCACGGCCGTTTTTAATGACCAACTAATAACTTCTGCTATTTACCTGATTAGAGTTCTCAAAAAAATGCACCTGTATTGAACAAAGCACCTAATCACTCACGTAATATTTTCTTGCTCCCTGTCATTTCGCTGTATTTTATGTTTGATTTAGCACAGTTTCCCTCTTATACTCCGAAAGTTCCCTTAGGCATTTGTGCGCATGCGCACTACTCGTAAATGTTGCTTTATAGAGGACGCACAAAAATACTGAATAAAATCATTTATATTTAGGTTAAACGTAGGTTATAGCTTTTACTTCATGTTAGCTTGCAAATTATGCCCAAGAACATAATTTATTAAGCCATATGTCTTGCTAACAAGAAACAATGCTTCTAACCACAGGTCACGTACGAAAAATAATGCCCAGTTTAGGCCATTCCACTCCACTGAAGGGGTGGAGCGGAAAATGAAAATAAATACGGCCTTTTAAAATTTAAATGTTCCAGCGATTTCATTCCGTCAACCCCTTTGAACAAGAGCTAATTTCAGGAGTTTGCAAGCAGTTTCATTTAAAACGGAGAGAGCTGCCTTCAGCCAGTGTTTTCTGTTTTACTGACATGAGAGTCAAGGCTCCGAGCTCTCGGTCTCTTTAAAAGCATTTAAATAAAAACACTCCAGCGACTGTACACAATGTAAACAGAATATCATTTTAAAGAGCTATATTAAGCGCATATGAGCTGTTTATGTGGTTTACGGATGAGCTTCGGGGCTGGCGTTTCTTCGTCCGTGTTCACAAAACTACACATTTTAAAGGCATTTAAAAAATAAAAAATAAAAACACTCCAGCGATTGAACAGTAATAGTAGATTAGTGTATTGAAAACGTTAAAATGCTTGCTTATTTGTGCTGCATTTTTGTGGAAACGAATTAGCTAGTAAAGACTGTTTCATGAATATGGTCTCATCGTTTGAACCACATAGTTCAACAAAGCACGGCCGTTTTTAATGACCAACTAATAACTTCTGCTATTTACCTGATTAGAGTTCTCAAAAAAATGCACCTGTATTGAACAAAGCACCTAATCACTCACGTAATATTTTCTTGCTCCCTGTCATTTCGCTGTATTTTATGTTTGATTTAGCACAGTTTCCCTCTTATACTCCGAAAGTTCCCTTAGGCATTTGTGCGCATGCGCACTACTCATAAATGTTGCTTTATAGAGGACGCACAAAAATACTGAATAAAATCATTTATATTTAGGTTAAACGTAGGTTATAGCTTTTACTTCATGTTAGCTTGCAAATTATGCCCAAGAACATAATTTATTAAGCCATATGTCTTGCTAACAAGAAACAATGCTTCTAATCACAGGTCACGTACGAAAAATAATGCCCAGTTTAGGCCATTCCACTCCACTGAAGGGGTGGAGCGGAAAATGAAAATAAATACGGCCTTTTAAAATTTAAATGTTCCAGCGATTTCATTCCGTCAACCCCTTTGAACAAGAGCTAATTTCAGGAGTTTGCAAGCAGTTTCATTTAAAACGGAGAGAGCTGCCTTCAGCCAGTGTTTTCTGTTTTACTGACATGAGAGTCAAGGCTCCGAGCTCTCGGTCTCTTTAAAAGCATTTAAATAAAAACACTCCAGCGACTGTACACAATGTAAACAGAATATCATTTTAAAGAGCTATATTAAGCGCATATGAGCTGTTTATGTGGTTTACGGATGACCTTCGGGGCTGGCGTTTCTTCGTCCGTGTTCACAAAACTACACATTTTAAAGGCATTTAAAAAATAAAAAATAAAAACACTCCAGCGATTGAACAGTAATAGTAGATTAGTGTATTGAAAACGTTAAAATGCTTGCTTATTTGTGCTGCATTTTTGTGGAAACGAATTAGCTAGTAAAGACTGTTTCATGAATATGGTCTCATCGTTTGAACCACATAGTTCAACAAAGCACGGCCGTTTTTAATGACCAACTAATAACTTCTGCTATTTACCTGATTAGAGTTCTCAAAAAAATGCACCTGTATTGAACAAAGCACCTAATCACTCACGTAATATTTTCTTGCTCCCTGTCATTTCGCTGTATTTTATGTTTGATTTAGCACAGTTTCCCTCTTATACTCCGAAAGTTCCCTTAGGCATTTGTGCGCATGCGCACTACTCATAAATGTTGCTTTATAGAGGACGCACACAAATACTGAATAAAATCATTTATATTTAGGTTAAACGTAGGTTATAGCTTTTACTTCATGTTAGCTTGCAAATTATGCCCAAGAACATAATTTATTAAGCCATATGTCTTGCTAACAAGAAACAATGCTTCTAACCACAGGTCACGTACGAAAAATAATGCCCAGTTTAGGCCATTCCACTCCACTGAAGGGGTGGAGCGGAAAATGAAAATAAATACGGCCTTTTAAAATTTAAATGTTCCAGCGATTTCATTCCGTCAACCCCTTTGAACAAGAGCTAATTTCAGGAGTTTGCAAGCAGTTTCATTTAAAACGGAGAGAGCTGCCTTCAGCCAGTGTTTTCTGTTTTACTGACATGAGAGTCAAGGCTCCGAGCTCTCGGTCTCTTTAAAAGCATTTAAATAAAAACACTCCAGCGACTGTACACAATGTAAACAGAATATCATTTTAAAGAGCTATATTAAGCGCATATGAGCTGTTTATGTGGTTTACGGATGACCTTCGGGGCTGGCGTTTCTTCGTCCGTGTTCACAAAACTACATATTTTAAAGGCATTTAAAAAATAAAAAAAACACTCCAGCGATTGAACAATAATTGTAGATTAGTGTATTTAAAACGTTAAAATGCTTGCTTATTTGTGCTGCATTTTTGTGGAAACGAATTAGCTAGTAAAGACTGTTTCATGAATATGGTCTCATCGTTTGAACCACATAGTTCAACAAAGCACGGCCGTTTTTAATGACCAACTAATAACTTCTGCTATTTACCTGATTAGAGTTCTCAAAAAAATGCACCTGTATTGAACAAAGCACCTAATCACTCACGTAATATTTTCTTGCTCCCTGTCATTTCGCTGTATTTTATGTTTGATTTAGCACAGTTTCCCTCTTATACTCCGAAAGTTCCCTTAGGCATTTGTGCGCATGCGCACTACTCATAAATGTTGCTTTATAGAGGACGCACAAAAATACTGAATAAAATCATTTATATTTAGGTTAAACGTAGGTTATAGCTTTTACTTCATGTTAGCTTGCAAATTATGCCCAAGAACATAATTTATTAAGCCATATGTCTTGCTAACAAGAAACAATGCTTCTAACCACAGGTCACGTACGAAAAATAATGCCCAGTTTAGGCCATTCCACTCCACTGAAGGGGTGGAGCGGAAAATGAAAATAAATACGGCCTTTTAAAATTTAAATGTTCCAGCGATTTCATTCCGTCAACCCCTTTGAACAAGAGCTAATTTCAGGAGTTTGCAAGCAGTTTCATTTAAAACGGAGAGAGCTGCCTTCAGCCAGTGTTTTCTGTTTTACTGACATGAGAGTCAAGGCTCCGAGCTCTCGGTCTCTTTAAAAGCATTTAAATAAAAACACTCCAGCGACTGTACACAATGTAAACAGAATATCATTTTAAAGAGCTATATTAAGCGCATATGAGCTGTTTATGTGGTTTACGGATGAGCTTCGGGGCTGGCGTTTCTTCGTCCGTGTTCACAAAACTACACATTTTAAAGGCATTTAAAAAATAAAAAATAAAAACACTCCAGCGATTGAACAGTAATAGTAGATTAGTGTATTGAAAACGTTAAAATGCTTGCTTATTTGTGCTGCATTTTTGTGGAAACGAATTAGCTAGTAAAGACTGTTTCATGAATATGGTCTCATCGTTTGAACCACATAGTTCAACAAAGCACGGCCGTTTTTAATGACCAACTAATAACTTCTGCTATTTACCTGATTAGAGTTCTCAAAAAAATGCACCTGTATTGAACAAAGCACCTAATCACTCACGTAATATTTTCTTGCTCCCTGTCATTTCGCTGTATTTTATGTTTGATTTAGCACAGTTTCCCTCTTATACTCCGAAAGTTCCCTTAGGCATTTGTGCGCATGCGCACTACTCATAAATGTTGCTTTATAGAGGACGCACAAAAATACTGAATAAAATCATTTATATTTAGGTTAAACGTAGGTTATAGCTTTTACTTCATGTTAGCTTGCAAATTATGCCCAAGAACATAATTTATTAAGCCATATGTCTTGCTAACAAGAAACAATGCTTCTAACCACAGGTCACGTACGAAAAATAATGCCCAGTTTAGGCCATTCCACTCCACTGAAGGGGTGGAGCGGAAAATGAAAATAAATACGGCCTTTTAAAATTTAAATGTTCCAGCGATTTCATTCCGTCAACCCCTTTGAACAAGAGCTAATTTCAGGAGTTTGCAAGCAGTTTCATTTAAAACGGAGAGAGCTGCCTTCAGCCAGTGTTTTCTGTTTTACTGACATGAGAGTCAAGGCTCCGAGCTCTCGGTCTCTTTAAAAGCATTTAAATAAAAACACTCCAGCGACTGTACACAATGTAAACAGAATATCATTTTAAAGAGCTATATTAAGCGCATATGAGCTGTTTATGTGGTTTACGGATGAGCTTCGGGGCTGGCGTTTCTTCGTCCGTGTTCACAAAACTACACATTTTAAAGGCATTTAAAAAATAAAAAATAAAAACACTCCAGCGATTGAACAGTAATAGTAGATTAGTGTATTGAAAACGTTAAAATGCTTGCTTATTTGTGCTGCATTTTTGTGGAAACGAATTAGCTAGTAAAGACTGTTTCATGAATATGGTCTCATCGTTTGAACCACATAGTTCAACAAAGCACGGCCGTTTTTAATGACCAACTAATAACTTCTGCTATTTACCTGATTAGAGTTCTCAAAAAAATGCACCTGTATTGAACAAAGCACCTAATCACTCACGTAATATTTTCTTGCTCCCTGTCATTTCGCTGTATTTTATGTTTGATTTAGCACAGTTTCCCTCTTATACTCCGAAAGTTCCCTTGGGCATTTGTGCGCATGCGCACTACTCATAAATGTTGCTTTATAGAGGACGCACAAAAATACTGAATAAAATCATTTATATTTAGGTTAAACGTAGGTTATAGCTTTTACTTCATGTTAGCTTGCAAATTATGCCCAAGAACATAATTTATTAAGCCATATGTCTTGCTAACAAGAAACAATGCTTCTAACCACAGGTCACGTACGAAAAATAATGCCCAGTTTAGGCCATTCCACTCCACTGAAGGGGTGGAGCGGAAAATGAAAATAAATACGGCCTTTTAAAATTTAAATGTTCCAGCGATTTCATTCCGTCAACCCCTTTGAACAAGAGCTAATTTCAGGAGTTTGCAAGCAGTTTCATTTAAAACGGAGAGAGCTGCCTTCAGCCAGTGTTTTCTGTTTTACTGACATGAGAGTCAAGGCTCCGAGCTCTCGGTCTCTTTAAAAGCATTTAAATAAAAACACTCCAGCGACTGTACACAATGTAAACAGAATATCATTTTAAAGAGCTATATTAAGCGCATATGAGCTGTTTATGTGGTTTACGGATGACCTTCGGGGCTGGCGTTTCTTCGTCCGTGTTCACAAAACTACACATTTTAAAGGCATTTAAAAAATAAAAAATAAAAACACTCCAGCGATTGAACAGTAATAGTAGATTAGTGTATTGAAAACGTTAAAATGCTTGCTTATTTGTGCTGCATTTTTGTGGAAACGAATTAGCTAGTAAAGACTGTTTCATGAATATGGTCTCATCGTTTGAACCACATAGTTCAACAAAGCACGGCCGTTTTTAATGACCAACTAATAACTTCTGCTATTTACCTGATTAGAGTTCTCAAAAAAATGCACCTGTATTGAACAAAGCACCTAATCACTCACGTAATATTTTCTTGCTCCCTGTCATTTCGCTGTATTTTATGTTTGATTTAGCACAGTTTCCCTCTTATACTCCGAAAGTTCCCTTAGGCATTTGTGCGCATGCACACTACTCATAAATGTTGCTTTATAGAGGACGCACAAAAATACTGAATAAAATCATTTATATTTAGGTTAAACGTAGGTTATAGCTTTTACTTCATGTTAGCTTGCAAATTATGCCCAAGAACATAATTTATTAAGCCATATGTCTTGCTAACAAGAAACAATGCTTCTAACCACAGGTCACGTACGAAAAATAATGCCCAGTTTAGGCCATTCCACTCCACTGAAGGGGTGGAGCGGAAAATGAAAATAAATACGGCCTTTTAAAATTTAAATGTTCCAGCGATTTCATTCCGTCAACCCCTTTGAACAAGAGCTAATTTCAGGAGTTTGCAAGCAGTTTCATTTAAAACGGAGAGAGCTGTCTTCAGCCAGTGTTTTCTGTTTTACTGACATGAGAGTCAAGGCTCCGAGCTCTCGGTCTGCGAACTACACCACTGAGCCTCTTTAAAAGCATTTAAATAAAAACACTCCAGCGACTGTACACAATGTAAACAGAATATCATTTTAAAGAGCTATATTAAGCGCATATGAGCTGTTTATGTGGTTTACGGATGAGCTTCGGGGCTGGTGTTTCTTCGTCCGTGTTCACAAAACTACATATTTTAAAGGCATTAAAAATAATAAAAAATAAAACACTCCAGCGATTGAACAATAATTGTAGATTAGTGTTTTTAAAACGTTAAAATGCTTGCTTATTTGTGCAGCATTTTTGTGGAAACGAATAAGCTAGTAAAGACTGTTTCATATGGTCTCATCGTTTGAACCACGTTAGTTCAACAAAGTACGGCTGTTGTTAACCTCACCAATAACTTATGCTATTTAACTGATTAGAGCTCTCAAAAAAATGCACCTGTATTGAACAAAGCACCTAATCACTCACGTAATATTTTCTTGCTCCCTGTCATTTCGCTGTATTTTATGTTTGATTTAGCACAGTTTCCCTCTTATACTCCGAAAGTTCCCTTAGGCATTTGTGCGCATGCGCACTACTCATAAATAGTGCTTTATAGAGGACGCACAAAAATACTGAATAAAATCATTTATATTTAGGTTAAACGTAGGTTATAGCTTTTACTGCATGTTAGCTTGCAAATTATGCCCAAGAACATAATTTATTAAGCCATATGTCTTGCTAACAAGAAACAATGCTTCTAACCACAGGTCACGTACGAAAAATAATGCCCAGTTTAGGCCATTCCACTCCACTGAAGGGGTTTAGCGGAAAATGAAAATAAATACGGCCTTTTAAAATTTAAATGTTCCAGCGATTTCATTCCGTCAACCCCTTTGAACAAGAGCTAATTTCAGGAGTTTGCAAGCAGTTTCATTTAAAACGGAGAGAGCTGCCTTCAGCCAGTGTTTTCTGTTGTACTGACATGAGAGTCAAGGCTCCGAGCTCTCGGTCTGCGAACTACATCACTGAGCCTCTTTTAAAAGCATTTAAAAAAAAACACTCCAGCGACTGTACCCAATGTAAACAGAATATCATTTTAAAGAGCTATATTAAGCGCATATGAGCTGTTTATGTGGTTTACGGATGACCTTCGGGGCTGGCGTTTCTTCGTCCGTGTTCACAAAACTACACATTTTAAAGGCATTTAAAAAATAAAAAATAAAAACACTCCAGCGATTGAACAGTAATAGTAGATTAGTGTATTGAAAACGTTAAAATGCTTGCTTATTTGTGCTGCATTTTTGTGGAAACGAATTAGCTAGTAAAGACTGTTTCATGAATATGGTCTCATCGTTTGAACCACATAGTTCAACAAAGCACGGCCGTTTTTAATGACCAACTAATAACTTCTGCTATTTACCTGATTAGAGTTCTCAAAAAAATGCACCTGTATTGAACAAAGCACCTAATCACTCACGTAATATTTTCTTGCTCCCTGTCATTTCGCTGTATTTTATGTTTGATTTAGCACAGTTTCCCTCTTATACTCCGAAAGTTCCCTTAGGCATTTGTGCGCATGCGCACTACTCATAAATGTTGCTTTATAGAGGACGCACAAAAATACTGAATAAAATCATTTATATTTAGGTTAAACGTAGGTTATAGCTTTTACTTCATGTTAGCTTGCAAATTATGCCCAAGAACATAATTTATTAAGCCATATGTCTTGCTAACAAGAAACAATGCTTCTAACCACAGGTCACGTACGAAAAATAATGCCCAGTTTAGGCCATTCCACTCCACTGAAGGGGTGGAGCGGAAAATGAAAATAAATACGGCCTTTTAAAATTTAAATGTTCCAGCGATTTCATTCCGTCAACCCCTTTGAACAAGAGCTAATTTCAGGAGTTTGCAAGCAGTTTCATTTAAAACGGAGAGAGCTGCCTTCAGCCAGTGTTTTCTGTTTTACTGACATGAGAGTCAAGGCTCCGAGCTCTCGGTCTCTTTAAAAGCATTTAAATAAAAACACTCCAGCGACTGTACACAATGTAAACAGAATATCATTTTAAAGAGCTATATTAAGCGCATATGAGCTGTTTATGTGGTTTACGGATGACCTTCGGGGCTGGCGTTTCTTCGTCCGTGTTCACAAAACTACATATTTTAAAGGCATTTAAAAAATAAAAAAACACTCCAGCGATTGAACAATAATTGTAGATTAGTGTATTTAAAACGTTAAAATGCTTGCTTATTTGTGCTGCATTTTTGTGGAAACGAATTAGCTAGTAAAGACTGTTTCATGAATATGGTCTCATCGTTTGAACCACATAGTTCAACAAAGCACGGCCGTTTTTAATGACCAACTAATAACTTCTGCTATTTACCTGATTAGAGTTCTCAAAAAAATGCACCTGTATTGAACAAAGCACCTAATCACTCACGTAATATTTTCTTGCTCCCTGTCATTTCGCTGTATTTTATGTTTGATTTAGCACAGTTTCCCTCTTATACTCCGAAAGTTCCCTTAGGCATTTGTGCGCATGCGCACTACTCATAAATGTTGCTTTATAGAGGACGCACAAAAATACTGAATAAAATCATTTATATTTAGGTTAAACGTAGGTTATAGCTTTTACTTCATGTTAGCTTGCAAATTATGCCCAAGAACATAATTTATTAAGCCATATGTCTTGCTAACAAGAAACAATGCTTCTAACCACAGGTCACGTACGAAAAATAATGCCCAGTTTAGGCCATTCCACTCCACTGAAGGGGTGGAGCGGAAAATGAAAATAAATACGGCCTTTTAAAATTTAAATGTTCCAGCGATTTCATTCCGTCAACCCCTTTGAACAAGAGCTAATTTCAGGAGTTTGCAAGCAGTTTCATTTAAAACGGAGAGAGCTGCCTTCAGCCAGTGTTTTCTGTTTTACTGACATGAGAGTCAAGGCTCCGAGCTCTCGGTCTCTTTAAAAGCATTTAAATAAAAACACTCCAGCGACTGTACACAATGTAAACAGAATATCATTTTAAAGAGCTATATTAAGCGCATATGAGCTGTTTATGTGGTTTACGGATGAGCTTCGGGGCTGGCGTTTCTTCGTCCGTGTTCACAAAACTACACATTTTAAAGGCATTTAAAAAATAAAAAATAAAAACACTCCAGCGATTGAACAGTAATAGTAGATTAGTGTATTGAAAACGTTAAAATGCTTGCTTATTTGTGCTGCATTTTTGTGGAAACGAATTAGCTAGTAAAGACTGTTTCATGAATATGGTCTCATCGTTTGAACCACATAGTTCAACAAAGCACGGCCGTTTTTAATGACCAACTAATAACTTCTGCTATTTACCTGATTAGAGTTCTCAAAAAAATGCACCTGTATTGAACAAAGCACCTAATCACTCACGTAATATTTTCTTGCTCCCTGTCATTTCGCTGTATTTTATGTTTGATTTAGCACAGTTTCCCTCTTATACTCCGAAAGTTCCCTTAGGCATTTGTGCGCATGCGCACTACTCATAAATGTTGCTTTATAGAGGACGCACAAAAATACTGAATAAAATCATTTATATTTAGGTTAAACGTAGGTTATAGCTTTTACTTCATGTTAGCTTGCAAATTATGCCCAAGAACATAATTTATTAAGCCATATGTCTTGCTAACAAGAAACAATGCTTCTAACCACAGGTCACGTACGAAAAATAATGCCCAGTTTAGGCCATTCCACTCCACTGAAGGGGTGGAGCGGAAAATGAAAATAAATACGGCCTTTTAAAATTTAAATGTTCCAGCGATTTCATTCCGTCAACCCCTTTGAACAAGAGCTAATTTCAGGAGTTTGCAAGCAGTTTCATTTAAAACGGAGAGAGCTGCCTTCAGCCAGTGTTTTCTGTTTTACTGACATGAGAGTCAAGGCTCCGAGCTCTCGGTCTCTTTAAAAGCATTTAAATAAAAACACTCCAGCGACTGTACACAATGTAAACAGAATATCATTTTAAAGAGCTATATTAAGCGCATATGAGCTGTTTATGTGGTTTACGGATGAGCTTCGGGGCTGGCGTTTCTTCGTCCGTGTTCACAAAACTACACATTTTAAAGGCATTTAAAAAATAAAAAATAAAAACACTCCAGCGATTGAACAGTAATAGTAGATTAGTGTATTGAAAACGTTAAAATGCTTGCTTATTTGTGCTGCATTTTTGTGGAAACGAATTAGCTAGTAAAGACTGTTTCATGAATATGGTCTCATCGTTTGAACCACATAGTTCAACAAAGCACGGCCGTTTTTAATGACCAACTAATAACTTCTGCTATTTACCTGATTAGAGTTCTCAAAAAAATGCACCTGTATTGAACAAAGCACCTAATCACTCACGTAATATTTTCTTGCTCCCTGTCATTTCGCTGTATTTTATGTTTGATTTAGCACAGTTTCCCTCTTATACTCCGAAAGTTCCCTTAGGCATTTGTGCGCATGCGCACTACTCATAAATGTTGCTTTATAGAGGACGCACAAAAATACTGAATAAAATCATTTATATTTAGGTTAAACGTAGGTTATAGCTTTTACTTCATGTTAGCTTGCAAATTATGCCCAAGAACATAATTTATTAAGCCATATGTCTTGCTAACAAGAAACAATGCTTCTAACCACAGGTCACGTACGAAAAATAATGCCCAGTTTAGGCCATTCCACTCCACTGAAGGGGTGGAGCGGAAAATGAAAATAAATACGGCCTTTTAAAATTTAAATGTTCCAGCGATTTCATTCCGTCAACCCCTTTGAACAAGAGCTAATTTCAGGAGTTTGCAAGCAGTTTCATTTAAAACGGAGAGAGCTGCCTTCAGCCAGTGTTTTCTGTTTTACTGACATGAGAGTCAAGGCTCCGAGCTCTCGGTCTCTTTAAAAGCATTTAAATAAAAACACTCCAGCGACTGTACACAATGTAAACAGAATATCATTTTAAAGAGCTATATTAAGCGCATATGAGCTGTTTATGTGGTTTACGGATGAGCTTCGGGGCTGGCGTTTCTTCGTCCGTGTTCACAAAACTACACATTTTAAAGGCATTTAAAAAATAAAAAATAAAAACACTCCAGCGATTGAACAGTAATAGTAGATTAGTGTATTGAAAACGTTAAAATGCTTGCTTATTTGTGCTGCATTTTTGTGGAAACGAATTAGCTAGTAAAGACTGTTTCATGAATATGGTCTCATCGTTTGAACCACATAGTTCAACAAAGCACGGCCGTTTTTAATGACCAACTAATAACTTCTGCTATTTACCTGATTAGAGTTCTCAAAAAAATGCACCTGTATTGAACAAAGCACCTAATCACTCACGTAATATTTTCTTGCTCCCTGTCATTTCGCTGTATTTTATGTTTGATTTAGCACAGTTTCCCTCTTATACTCCGAAAGTTCCCTTAGGCATTTGTGCGCATGCGCACTACTCATAAATGTTGCTTTATAGAGGACGCACACAAATACTGAATAAAATCATTTATATTTAGGTTAAACGTAGGTTATAGCTTTTACTTCATGTTAGCTTGCAAATTATGCCCAAGAACATAATTTATTAAGCCATATGTCTTGCTAACAAGAAACAATGCTTCTAACCACAGGTCACGTACGAAAAATAATGCCCAGTTTAGGCCATTCCACTCCACTGAAGGGGTGGAGCGGAAAATGAAAATAAATACGGCCTTTTAAAATTTAAATGTTCCAGCGATTTCATTCCGTCAACCCCTTTGAACAAGAGCTAATTTCAGGAGTTTGCAAGCAGTTTCATTTAAAACGGAGAGAGCTGCCTTCAGCCAGTGTTTTCTGTTTTACTGACATGAGAGTCAAGGCTCCGAGCTCTCGGTCTCTTTAAAAGCATTTAAATAAAAACACTCCAGCGACTGTACACAATGTAAACAGAATATCATTTTAAAGAGCTATATTAAGCGCATATGAGCTGTTTATGTGGTTTACGGATGACCTTCGGGGCTGGCGTTTCTTCGTCCGTGTTCACAAAACTACATATTTTAAAGGCATTTAAAAAATAAAAAAAACACTCCAGCGATTGAACAATAATTGTAGATTAGTGTATTTAAAACGTTAAAATGCTTGCTTATTTGTGCTGCATTTTTGTGGAAACGAATTAGCTAGTAAAGACTGTTTCATGAATATGGTCTCATCGTTTGAACCACATAGTTCAACAAAGCACGGCCGTTTTTAATGACCAACTAATAACTTCTGCTATTTACCTGATTAGAGTTCTCAAAAAAATGCACCTGTATTGAACAAAGCACCTAATCACTCACGTAATATTTTCTTGCTCCCTGTCATTTCGCTGTATTTTATGTTTGATTTAGCACAGTTTCCCTCTTATACTCCGAAAGTTCCCTTAGGCATTTGTGCGCATGCGCACTACTCATAAATGTTGCTTTATAGAGGACGCACAAAAATACTGAATAAAATCATTTATATTTAGGTTAAACGTAGGTTATAGCTTTTACTTCATGTTAGCTTGCAAATTATGCCCAAGAACATAATTTATTAAGCCATATGTCTTGCTAACAAGAAACAATGCTTCTAACCACAGGTCACGTACGAAAAATAATGCCCAGTTTAGGCCATTCCACTCCACTGAAGGGGTGGAGCGGAAAATGAAAATAAATACGGCCTTTTAAAATTTAAATGTTCCAGCGATTTCATTCCGTCAACCCCTTTGAACAAGAGCTAATTTCAGGAGTTTGCAAGCAGTTTCATTTAAAACGGAGAGAGCTGCCTTCAGCCAGTGTTTTCTGTTTTACTGACATGAGAGTCAAGGCTCCGAGCTCTCGGTCTCTTTAAAAGCATTTAAATAAAAACACTCCAGCGACTGTACACAATGTAAACAGAATATCATTTTAAAGAGCTATATTAAGCGCATATGAGCTGTTTATGTGGTTTACGGATGAGCTTCGGGGCTGGCGTTTCTTCGTCCGTGTTCACAAAACTACACATTTTAAAGGCATTTAAAAAATAAAAAATAAAAACACTCCAGCGATTGAACAGTAATAGTAGATTAGTGTATTGAAAACGTTAAAATGCTTGCTTATTTGTGCTGCATTTTTGTGGAAACGAATTAGCTAGTAAAGACTGTTTCATGAATATGGTCTCATCGTTTGAACCACATAGTTCAACAAAGCACGGCCGTTTTTAATGACCAACTAATAACTTCTGCTATTTACCTGATTAGAGTTCTCAAAAAAATGCACCTGTATTGAACAAAGCACCTAATCACTCACGTAATATTTTCTTGCTCCCTGTCATTTCGCTGTATTTTATGTTTGATTTAGCACAGTTTCCCTCTTATACTCCGAAAGTTCCCTTAGGCATTTGTGCGCATGCGCACTACTCATAAATGTTGCTTTATAGAGGACGCACAAAAATACTGAATAAAATCATTTATATTTAGGTTAAACGTAGGTTATAGCTTTTACTTCATGTTAGCTTGCAAATTATGCCCAAGAACATAATTTATTAAGCCATATGTCTTGCTAACAAGAAACAATGCTTCTAACCACAGGTCACGTACGAAAAATAATGCCCAGTTTAGGCCATTCCACTCCACTGAAGGGGTGGAGCGGAAAATGAAAATAAATACGGCCTTTTAAAATTTAAATGTTCCAGCGATTTCATTCCGTCAACCCCTTTGAACAAGAGCTAATTTCAGGAGTTTGCAAGCAGTTTCATTTAAAACGGAGAGAGCTGTCTTCAGCCAGTGTTTTCTGTTTTACTGACATGAGAGTCAAGGCTCCGAGCTCTCGGTCTGCGAACTACACCACTGAGCCTCTTTAAAAGCATTTAAATAAAAACACTCCAGCGACTGTACACAATGTAAACAGAATATCATTTTAAAGAGCTATATTAAGCGCATATGAGCTGTTTATGTGGTTTACGGATGAGCTTCGGGGCTGGTGTTTCTTCGTCCGTGTTCACAAAACTACATATTTTAAAGGCATTAAAAATAATAAAAAATAAAACACTCCAGCGATTGAACAATAATTGTAGATTAGTGTTTTTAAAACGTTAAAATGCTTGCTTATTTGTGCAGCATTTTTGTGGAAACGAATAAGCTAGTAAAGACTGTTTCATATGGTCTCATCGTTTGAACCACGTTAGTTCAACAAAGTACGGCTGTTGTTAACCTCACCAATAACTTATGCTATTTAACTGATTAGAGCTCTCAAAAAAATGCACCTGTATTGAACAAAGCACCTAATCACTCACGTAATATTTTCTTGCTCCCTGTCATTTCGCTGTATTTTATGTTTGATTTAGCACAGTTTCCCTCTTATACTCCGAAAGTTCCCTTAGGCATTTGTGCGCATGCGCACTACTCATAAATAGTGCTTTATAGAGGACGCACAAAAATACTGAATAAAATCATTTATATTTAGGTTAAACGTAGGTTATAGCTTTTACTGCATGTTAGCTTGCAAATTATGCCCAAGAACATAATTTATTAAGCCATATGTCTTGCTAACAAGAAACAATGCTTCTAACCACAGGTCACGTACGAAAAATAATGCCCAGTTTAGGCCATTCCACTCCACTGAAGGGGTTTAGCGGAAAATGAAAATAAATACGGCCTTTTAAAATTTAAATGTTCCAGCGATTTCATTCCGTCAACCCCTTTGAACAAGAGCTAATTTCAGGAGTTTGCAAGCAGTTTCATTTAAAACGGAGAGAGCTGCCTTCAGCCAGTGTTTTCTGTTGTACTGACATGAGAGTCAAGGCTCCGAGCTCTCGGTCTGCGAACTACATCACTGAGCCTCTTTTAAAAGCATTTAAAAAAAAACACTCCAGCGACTGTACCCAATGTAAACAGAATATCATTTTAAAGAGCTATATTAAGCGCATATGAGCTGTTTATGTGGTTTACGGATGACCTTCGGGGCTGGCGTTTCTTCGTCCGTGTTCACAAAACTACACATTTTAAAGGCATTTAAAAAATAAAAAATAAAAACACTCCAGCGATTGAACAGTAATAGTAGATTAGTGTATTGAAAACGTTAAAATGCTTGCTTATTTGTGCTGCATTTTTGTGGAAACGAATTAGCTAGTAAAGACTGTTTCATGAATATGGTCTCATCGTTTGAACCACATAGTTCAACAAAGCACGGCCGTTTTTAATGACCAACTAATAACTTCTGCTATTTACCTGATTAGAGTTCTCAAAAAAATGCACCTGTATTGAACAAAGCACCTAATCACTCACGTAATATTTTCTTGCTCCCTGTCATTTCGCTGTATTTTATGTTTGATTTAGCACAGTTTCCCTCTTATACTCCGAAAGTTCCCTTAGGCATTTGTGCGCATGCGCACTACTCATAAATGTTGCTTTATAGAGGACGCACAAAAATACTGAATAAAATCATTTATATTTAGGTTAAACGTAGGTTATAGCTTTTACTTCATGTTAGCTTGCAAATTATGCCCAAGAACATAATTTATTAAGCCATATGTCTTGCTAACAAGAAACAATGCTTCTAACCACAGGTCACGTACGAAAAATAATGCCCAGTTTAGGCCATTCCACTCCACTGAAGGGGTGGAGCGGAAAATGAAAATAAATACGGCCTTTTAAAATTTAAATGTTCCAGCGATTTCATTCCGTCAACCCCTTTGAACAAGAGCTAATTTCAGGAGTTTGCAAGCAGTTTCATTTAAAACGGAGAGAGCTGCCTTCAGCCAGTGTTTTCTGTTTTACTGACATGAGAGTCAAGGCTCCGAGCTCTCGGTCTCTTTAAAAGCATTTAAATAAAAACACTCCAGCGACTGTACACAATGTAAACAGAATATCATTTTAAAGAGCTATATTAAGCGCATATGAGCTGTTTATGTGGTTTACGGATGACCTTCGGGGCTGGCGTTTCTTCGTCCGTGTTCACAAAACTACATATTTTAAAGGCATTTAAAAAATAAAAAAACACTCCAGCGATTGAACAATAATTGTAGATTAGTGTATTTAAAACGTTAAAATGCTTGCTTATTTGTGCTGCATTTTTGTGGAAACGAATTAGCTAGTAAAGACTGTTTCATGAATATGGTCTCATCGTTTGAACCACATAGTTCAACAAAGCACGGCCGTTTTTAATGACCAACTAATAACTTCTGCTATTTACCTGATTAGAGTTCTCAAAAAAATGCACCTGTATTGAACAAAGCACCTAATCACTCACGTAATATTTTCTTGCTCCCTGTCATTTCGCTGTATTTTATGTTTGATTTAGCACAGTTTCCCTCTTATACTCCGAAAGTTCCCTTAGGCATTTGTGCGCATGCGCACTACTCATAAATGTTGCTTTATAGAGGACGCACAAAAATACTGAATAAAATCATTTATATTTAGGTTAAACGTAGGTTATAGCTTTTACTTCATGTTAGCTTGCAAATTATGCCCAAGAACATAATTTATTAAGCCATATGTCTTGCTAACAAGAAACAATGCTTCTAACCACAGGTCACGTACGAAAAATAATGCCCAGTTTAGGCCATTCCACTCCACTGAAGGGGTGGAGCGGAAAATGAAAATAAATACGGCCTTTTAAAATTTAAATGTTCCAGCGATTTCATTCCGCCAACCCCTTTGAACAAGAGCTAATTTCAGGAGTTTGCAAGCAGTTTCATTTAAAACGGAGAGAGCTGCCTTCAGCCAGTGTTTTCTGTTTTACTGACATGAGAGTCAAGGCTCCGAGCTCTCGGTCTCTTTAAAAGCATTTAAATAAAAACACTCCAGCGACTGTACACAATGTAAACAGAATATCATTTTAAAGAGCTATATTAAGCGCATATGAGCTGTTTATGTGGTTTACGGATGAGCTTCGGGGCTGGCGTTTCTTCGTCCGTGTTCACAAAACTACACATTTTAAAGGCATTTAAAAAATAAAAAATAAAAACACTCCAGCGATTGAACAGTAATAGTAGATTAGTGTATTGAAAACGTTAAAATGCTTGCTTATTTGTGCTGCATTTTTGTGGAAACGAATTAGCTAGTAAAGACTGTTTCATGAATATGGTCTCATCGTTTGAACCACATAGTTCAACAAAGCACGGCCGTTTTTAATGACCAACTAATAACTTCTGCTATTTACCTGATTAGAGTTCTCAAAAAAATGCACCTGTATTGAACAAAGCACCTAATCACTCACGTAATATTTTCTTGCTCCCTGTCATTTCGCTGTATTTTATGTTTGATTTAGCACAGTTTCCCTCTTATACTCCGAAAGTTCCCTTAGGCATTTGTGCGCATGCGCACTACTCATAAATGTTGCTTTATAGAGGACGCACAAAAATACTGAATAAAATCATTTATATTTAGGTTAAACGTAGGTTATAGCTTTTACTTCATGTTAGCTTGCAAATTATGCCCAAGAACATAATTTATTAAGCCATATGTCTTGCTAACAAGAAACAATGCTTCTAACCACAGGTCACGTACGAAAAATAATGCCCAGTTTAGGCCATTCCACTCCACTGAAGGGGTGGAGCGGAAAATGAAAATAAATACGGCCTTTTAAAATTTAAATGTTCCAGCGATTTCATTCCGTCAACCCCTTTGAACAAGAGCTAATTTCAGGAGTTTGCAAGCAGTTTCATTTAAAACGGAGAGAGCTGCCTTCAGCCAGTGTTTTCTGTTTTACTGACATGAGAGTCAAGGCTCCGAGCTCTCGGTCTCTTTAAAAGCATTTAAATAAAAACACTCCAGCGACTGTACACAATGTAAACAGAATATCATTTTAAAGAGCTATATTAAGCGCATATGAGCTGTTTATGTGGTTTACGGATGAGCTTCGGGGCTGGCGTTTCTTCGTCCGTGTTCACAAAACTACACATTTTAAAGGCATTTAAAAAATAAAAAATAAAAACACTCCAGCGATTGAACAGTAATAGTAGATTAGTGTATTGAAAACGTTAAAATGCTTGCTTATTTGTGCTGCATTTTTGTGGAAACGAATTAGCTAGTAAAGACTGTTTCATGAATATGGTCTCATCGTTTGAACCACATAGTTCAACAAAGCACGGCCGTTTTTAATGACCAACTAATAACTTCTGCTATTTACCTGATTAGAGTTCTCAAAAAAATGCACCTGTATTGAACAAAGCACCTAATCACTCACGTAATATTTTCTTGCTCCCTGTCATTTCGCTGTATTTTATGTTTGATTTAGCACAGTTTCCCTCTTATACTCCGAAAGTTCCCTTAGGCATTTGTGCGCATGCGCACTACTCATAAATGTTGCTTTATAGAGGACGCACAAAAATACTGAATAAAATCATTTATATTTAGGTTAAACGTAGGTTATAGCTTTTACTTCATGTTAGCTTGCAAATTATGCCCAAGAACATAATTTATTAAGCCATATGTCTTGCTAACAAGAAACAATGCTTCTAACCACAGGTCACGTACGAAAAATAATGCCCAGTTTAGGCCATTCCACTCCACTGAAGGGGTGGAGCGGAAAATGAAAATAAATACGGCCTTTTAAAATTTAAATGTTCCAGCGATTTCATTCCGTCAACCCCTTTGAACAAGAGCTAATTTCAGGAGTTTGCAAGCAGTTTCATTTAAAACGGAGAGAGCTGCCTTCAGCCAGTGTTTTCTGTTTTACTGACATGAGAGTCAAGGCTCCGAGCTCTCGGTCTCTTTAAAAGCATTTAAATAAAAACACTCCAGCGACTGTACACAATGTAAACAGAATATCATTTTAAAGAGCTATATTAAGCGCATATGAGCTGTTTATGTGGTTTACGGATGAGCTTCGGGGCTGGCGTTTCTTCGTCCGTGTTCACAAAACTACACATTTTAAAGGCATTTAAAAAATAAAAAATAAAAACACTCCAGCGATTGAACAGTAATAGTAGATTAGTGTATTGAAAACGTTAAAATGCTTGCTTATTTGTGCTGCATTTTTGTGGAAACGAATTAGCTAGTAAAGACTGTTTCATGAATATGGTCTCATCGTTTGAACCACATAGTTCAACAAAGCACGGCCGTTTTTAATGACCAACTAATAACTTCTGCTATTTACCTGATTAGAGTTCTCAAAAAAATGCACCTGTATTGAACAAAGCACCTAATCACTCACGTAATATTTTCTTGCTCCCTGTCATTTCGCTGTATTTTATGTTTGATTTAGCACAGTTTCCCTCTTATACTCCGAAAGTTCCCTTAGGCATTTGTGCGCATGCGCACTACTCATAAATGTTGCTTTATAGAGGACGCACAAAAATACTGAATAAAATCATTTATATTTAGGTTAAACGTAGGTTATAGCTTTTACTTCATGTTAGCTTGCAAATTATGCCCAAGAACATAATTTATTAAGCCATATGTCTTGCTAACAAGAAACAATGCTTCTAACCACAGGTCACGTACGAAAAATAATGCCCAGTTTAGGCCATTCCACTCCACTGAAGGGGTGGAGCGGAAAATGAAAATAAATACGGCCTTTTAAAATTTAAATGTTCCAGCGATTTCATTCCGTCAACCCCTTTGAACAAGAGCTAATTTCAGGAGTTTGCAAGCAGTTTCATTTAAAACGGAGAGAGCTGCCTTCAGCCAGTGTTTTCTGTTTTACTGACATGAGAGTCAAGGCTCCGAGCTCTCGGTCTCTTTAAAAGCATTTAAATAAAAACACTCCAGCGACTGTACACAATGTAAACAGAATATCATTTTAAAGAGCTATATTAAGCGCATATGAGCTGTTTATGTGGTTTACGGATGAGCTTCGGGGCTGGCGTTTCTTCGTCCGTGTTCACAAAACTACACATTTTAAAGGCATTTAAAAAATAAAAAATAAAAACACTCCAGCGATTGAACAGTAATAGTAGATTAGTGTATTGAAAACGTTAAAATGCTTGCTTATTTGTGCTGCATTTTTGTGGAAACGAATTAGCTAGTAAAGACTGTTTCATGAATATGGTCTCATCGTTTGAACCACATAGTTCAACAAAGCACGGCCGTTTTTAATGACCAACTAATAACTTCTGCTATTTACCTGATTAGAGTTCTCAAAAAAATGCACCTGTATTGAACAAAGCACCTAATCACTCACGTAATATTTTCTTGCTCCCTGTCATTTCGCTGTATTTTATGTTTGATTTAGCACAGTTTCCCTCTTATACTCCGAAAGTTCCCTTAGGCATTTGTGCGCATGCGCACTACTCATAAATGTTGCTTTATAGAGGACGCACAAAAATACTGAATAAAATCATTTATATTTAGGTTAAACGTAGGTTATAGCTTTTACTTCATGTTAGCTTGCAAATTATGCCCAAGAACATAATTTATTAAGCCATATGTCTTGCTAACAAGAAACAATGCTTCTAACCACAGGTCACGTACGAAAAATAATGCCCAGTTTAGGCCATTCCACTCCACTGAAGGGGTGGAGCGGAAAATGAAAATAAATACGGCCTTTTAAAATTTAAATGTTCCAGCGATTTCATTCCGTCAACCCCTTTGAACAAGAGCTAATTTCAGGAGTTTGCAAGCAGTTTCATTTAAAACGGAGAGAGCTGCCTTCAGCCAGTGTTTTCTGTTTTACTGACATGAGAGTCAAGGCTCCGAGCTCTCGGTCTCTTTAAAAGCATTTAAATAAAAACACTCCAGCGACTGTACACAATGTAAACAGAATATCATTTTAAAGAGCTATATTAAGCGCATATGAGCTGTTTATGTGGTTTACGGATGAGCTTCGGGGCTGGCGTTTCTTCGTCCGTGTTCACAAAACTACACATTTTAAAGGCATTTAAAAAATAAAAAATAAAAACACTCCAGCGATTGAACAGTAATAGTAGATTAGTGTATTGAAAACGTTAAAATGCTTGCTTATTTGTGCTGCATTTTTGTGGAAACGAATTAGCTAGTAAAGACTGTTTCATGAATATGGTCTCATCGTTTGAACCACATAGTTCAACAAAGCACGGCCGTTTTTAATGACCAACTAATAACTTCTGCTATTTACCTGATTAGAGTTCTCAAAAAAATGCACCTGTATTGAACAAAGCACCTAATCACTCACGTAATATTTTCTTGCTCCCTGTCATTTCGCTGTATTTTATGTTTGATTTAGCACAGTTTCCCTCTTATACTCCGAAAGTTCCCTTAGGCATTTGTGCGCATGCGCACTACTCATAAATGTTGCTTTATAGAGGACGCACAAAAATACTGAATAAAATCATTTATATTTAGGTTAAACGTAGGTTATAGCTTTTACTTCATGTTAGCTTGCAAATTATGCCCAAGAACATAATTTATTAAGCCATATGTCTTGCTAACAAGAAACAATGCTTCTAACCACAGGTCACGTACGAAAAATAATGCCCAGTTTAGGCCATTCCACTCCACTGAAGGGGTGGAGCGGAAAATGAAAATAAATACGGCCTTTTAAAATTTAAATGTTCCAGCGATTTCATTCCGTCAACCCCTTTGAACAAGAGCTAATTTCAGGAGTTTGCAAGCAGTTTCATTTAAAACGGAGAGAGCTGCCTTCAGCCAGTGTTTTCTGTTTTACTGACATGAGAGTCAAGGCTCCGAGCTCTCGGTCTCTTTAAAAGCATTTAAATAAAAACACTCCAGCGACTGTACACAATGTAAACAGAATATCATTTTAAAGAGCTATATTAAGCGCATATGAGCTGTTTATGTGGTTTACGGATGAGCTTCGGGGCTGGCGTTTCTTCGTCCGTGTTCACAAAACTACACATTTTAAAGGCATTTAAAAAATAAAAAATAAAAACACTCCAGCGATTGAACAGTAATAGTAGATTAGTGTATTGAAAACGTTAAAATGCTTGCTTATTTGTGCTGCATTTTTGTGGAAACGAATTAGCTAGTAAAGACTGTTTCATGAATATGGTCTCATCGTTTGAACCAGATAGTTCAACAAAGCACGGCCGTTTTTAATGACCAACTAATAACTTCTGCTATTTACCTGATTAGAGTTCTCAAAAAAATGCACCTGTATTGAACAAAGCACCTAATCACTCACGTAATATTTTCTTGCTCCCTGTCATTTCGCTGTATTTTATGTTTGATTTAGCACAGTTTCCCTCTTATACTCCGAAAGTTCCCTTAGGCATTTGTGCGCATGCGCACTACTCGTAAATGTTGCTTTATAGAGGACGCACAAAAATACTGAATAAAATCATTTATATTTAGGTTAAACGTAGGTTATAGCTTTTACTTCATGTTAGCTTGCAAATTATGCCCAAGAACATAATTTATTAAGCCATATGTCTTGCTAACAAGAAACAATGCTTCTAACCACAGGTCACGTACGAAAAATAATGCCCAGTTTAGGCCATTCCACTCCACTGAAGGGGTGGAGCGGAAAATGAAAATAAATACGGCCTTTTAAAATTTAAATGTTCCAGCGATTTCATTCCGTCAACCCCTTTGAACAAGAGCTAATTTCAGGAGTTTGCAAGCAGTTTCATTTAAAACGGAGAGAGCTGCCTTCAGCCAGTGTTTTCTGTTTTACTGACATGAGAGTCAAGGCTCCGAGCTCTCGGTCTCTTTAAAAGCATTTAAATAAAAACACTCCAGCGACTGTACACAATGTAAACAGAATATCATTTTAAAGAGCTATATTAAGCGCATATGAGCTGTTTATGTGGTTTACGGATGAGCTTCGGGGCTGGCGTTTCTTCGTCCGTGTTCACAAAACTACACATTTTAAAGGCATTTAAAAAATAAAAAATAAAAACACTCCAGCGATTGAACAGTAATAGTAGATTAGTGTATTGAAAACGTTAAAATGCTTGCTTATTTGTGCTGCATTTTTGTGGAAACGAATTAGCTAGTAAAGACTGTTTCATGAATATGGTCTCATCGTTTGAACCACATAGTTCAACAAAGCACGGCCGTTTTTAATGACCAACTAATAACTTCTGCTATTTACCTGATTAGAGTTCTCAAAAAAATGCACCTGTATTGAACAAAGCACCTAATCACTCACGTAATATTTTCTTGCTCCCTGTCATTTCGCTGTATTTTATGTTTGATTTAGCACAGTTTCCCTCTTATACTCCGAAAGTTCCCTTAGGCATTTGTGCGCATGCGCACTACTCATAAATGTTGCTTTATAGAGGACGCACAAAAATACTGAATAAAATCATTTATATTTAGGTTAAACGTAGGTTATAGCTTTTACTTCATGTTAGCTTGCAAATTATGCCCAAGAACATAATTTATTAAGCCATATGTCTTGCTAACAAGAAACAATGCTTCTAACCACAGGTCACGTACGAAAAATAATGCCCAGTTTAGGCCATTCCACTCCACTGAAGGGGTGGAGCGGAAAATGAAAATAAATACGGCCTTTTAAAATTTAAATGTTCCAGCGATTTCATTCCGTCAACCCCTTTGAACAAGAGCTAATTTCAGGAGTTTGCAAGCAGTTTCATTTAAAACGGAGAGAGCTGCCTTCAGCCAGTGTTTTCTGTTTTACTGACATGAGAGTCAAGGCTCCGAGCTCTCGGTCTCTTTAAAAGCATTTAAATAAAAACACTCCAGCGACTGTACACAATGTAAACAGAATATCATTTTAAAGAGCTATATTAAGCGCATATGAGCTGTTTATGTGGTTTACGGATGAGCTTCGGGGCTGGCGTTTCTTCGTCCGTGTTCACAAAACTACACATTTTAAAGGCATTTAAAAAATAAAAAATAAAAACACTCCAGCGATTGAACAGTAATAGTAGATTAGTGTATTGAAAACGTTAAAATGCTTGCTTATTTGTGCTGCATTTTTGTGGAAACGAATTAGCTAGTAAAGACTGTTTCATGAATATGGTCTCATCGTTTGAACCACATAGTTCAACAAAGCACGGCCGTTTTTAATGACCAACTAATAACTTCTGCTATTTACCTGATTAGAGTTCTCAAAAAAATGCACCTGTATTGAACAAAGCACCTAATCACTCACGTAATATTTTCTTGCTCCCTGTCATTTCGCTGTATTTTATGTTTGATTTAGCACAGTTTCCCTCTTATACTCCGAAAGTTCCCTTAGGCATTTGTGCGCATGCGCACTACTCATAAATGTTGCTTTATAGAGGACGCACAAAAATACTGAATAAAATCATTTATATTTAGGTTAAACGTAGGTTATAGCTTTTACTTCATGTTAGCTTGCAAATTATGCCCAAGAACATAATTTATTAAGCCATATGTCTTGCTAACAAGAAACAATGCTTCTAACCACAGGTCACGTACGAAAAATAATGCCCAGTTTAGGCCATTCCACTCCACTGAAGGGGTGGAGCGGAAAATGAAAATAAATACGGCCTTTTAAAATTTAAATGTTCCAGCGATTTCATTCCGTCAACCCCTTTGAACAAGAGCTAATTTCAGGAGTTTGCAAGCAGTTTCATTTAAAACGGAGAGAGCTGCCTTCAGCCAGTGTTTTCTGTTTTACTGACATGAGAGTCAAGGCTCCGAGCTCTCGGTCTCTTTAAAAGCATTTAAATAAAAACACTCCAGCGACTGTACACAATGTAAACAGAATATCATTTTAAAGAGCTATATTAAGCGCATATGAGCTGTTTATGTGGTTTACGGATGAGCTTCGGGGCTGGCGTTTCTTCGTCCGTGTTCACAAAACTACACATTTTAAAGGCATTTAAAAAATAAAAAATAAAAACACTCCAGCGATTGAACAGTAATAGTAGATTAGTGTATTGAAAACGTTAAAATGCTTGCTTATTTGTGCTGCATTTTTGTGGAAACGAATTAGCTAGTAAAGACTGTTTCATGAATATGGTCTCATCGTTTGAACCACATAGTTCAACAAAGCACGGCCGTTTTTAATGACCAACTAATAACTTCTGCTATTTACCTGATTAGAGTTCTCAAAAAAATGCACCTGTATTGAACAAAGCACCTAATCACTCACGTAATATTTTCTTGCTCCCTGTCATTTCGCTGTATTTTATGTTTGATTTAGCACAGTTTCCCTCTTATACTCCGAAAGTTCCCTTAGGCATTTGTGCGCATGCGCACTACTCATAAATGTTGCTTTATAGAGGACGCACAAAAATACTGAATAAAATCATTTATATTTAGGTTAAACGTAGGTTATAGCTTTTACTTCATGTTAGCTTGCAAATTATGCCCAAGAACATAATTTATTAAGCCATATGTCTTGCTAACAAGAAACAATGCTTCTAACCACAGGTCACGTACGAAAAATAATGCCCAGTTTAGGCCATTCCACTCCACTGAAGGGGTGGAGCGGAAAATGAAAATAAATACGGCCTTTTAAAATTTAAATGTTCCAGCGATTTCATTCCGTCAACCCCTTTGAACAAGAGCTAATTTCAGGAGTTTGCAAGCAGTTTCATTTAAAACGGAGAGAGCTGCCTTCAGCCAGTGTTTTCTGTTTTACTGACATGAGAGTCAAGGCTCCGAGCTCTCGGTCTCTTTAAAAGCATTTAAATAAAAACACTCCAGCGACTGTACACAATGTAAACAGAATATCATTTTAAAGAGCTATATTAAGCGCATATGAGCTGTTTATGTGGTTTACGGATGAGCTTCGGGGCTGGCGTTTCTTCGTCCGTGTTCACAAAACTACACATTTTAAAGGCATTTAAAAAATAAAAAATAAAAACACTCCAGCGATTGAACAGTAATAGTAGATTAGTGTATTGAAAACGTTAAAATGCTTGCTTATTTGTGCTGCATTTTTGTGGAAACGAATTAGCTAGTAAAGACTGTTTCATGAATATGGTCTCATCGTTTGAACCACATAGTTCAACAAAGCACGGCCGTTTTTAATGACCAACTAATAACTTCTGCTATTTACCTGATTAGAGTTCTCAAAAAAATGCACCTGTATTGAACAAAGCACCTAATCACTCACGTAATATTTTCTTGCTCCCTGTCATTTCGCTGTATTTTATGTTTGATTTAGCACAGTTTCCCTCTTATACTCCGAAAGTTCCCTTAGGCATTTGTGCGCATGCGCACTACTCATAAATGTTGCTTTATAGAGGACGCACAAAAATACTGAATAAAATCATTTATATTTAGGTTAAACGTAGGTTATAGCTTTTACTTCATGTTAGCTTGCAAATTATGCCCAAGAACATAATTTATTAAGCCATATGTCTTGCTAACAAGAAACAATGCTTCTAACCACAGGTCACGTACGAAAAATAATGCCCAGTTTAGGCCATTCCACTCCACTGAAGGGGTGGAGCGGAAAATGAAAATAAATACGGCCTTTTAAAATTTAAATGTTCCAGCGATTTCATTCCGTCAACCCCTTTGAACAAGAGCTAATTTCAGGAGTTTGCAAGCAGTTTCATTTAAAACGGAGAGAGCTGCCTTCAGCCAGTGTTTTCTGTTTTACTGACATGAGAGTCAAGGCTCCGAGCTCTCGGTCTCTTTAAAAGCATTTAAATAAAAACACTCCAGCGACTGTACACAATGTAAACAGAATATCATTTTAAAGAGCTATATTAAGCGCATATGAGCTGTTTATGTGGTTTACGGATGAGCTTCGGGGCTGGCGTTTCTTCGTCCGTGTTCACAAAACTACACATTTTAAAGGCATTTAAAAAATAAAAAATAAAAACACTCCAGCGATTGAACAGTAATAGTAGATTAGTGTATTGAAAACGTTAAAATGCTTGCTTATTTGTGCTGCATTTTTGTGGAAACGAATTAGCTAGTAAAGACTGTTTCATGAATATGGTCTCATCGTTTGAACCACATAGTTCAACAAAGCACGGCCGTTTTTAATGACCAACTAATAACTTCTGCTATTTACCTGATTAGAGTTCTCAAAAAAATGCACCTGTATTGAACAAAGCACCTAATCACTCACGTAATATTTTCTTGCTCCCTGTCATTTCGCTGTATTTTATGTTTGATTTAGCACAGTTTCCCTCTTATACTCCGAAAGTTCCCTTAGGCATTTGTGCGCATGCGCACTACTCATAAATGTTGCTTTATAGAGGACGCACAAAAATACTGAATAAAATCATTTATATTTAGGTTAAACGTAGGTTATAGCTTTTACTTCATGTTAGCTTGCAAATTATGCCCAAGAACATAATTTATTAAGCCATATGTCTTGCTAACAAGAAACAATGCTTCTAACCACAGGTCACGTACGAAAAATAATGCCCAGTTTAGGCCATTCCACTCCACTGAAGGGGTGGAGCGGAAAATGAAAATAAATACGGCCTTTTAAAATTTAAATGTTCCAGCGATTTCATTCCGTCAACCCCTTTGAACAAGAGCTAATTTCAGGAGTTTGCAAGCAGTTTCATTTAAAACGGAGAGAGCTGCCTTCAGCCAGTGTTTTCTGTTTTACTGACATGAGAGTCAAGGCTCCGAGCTCTCGGTCTCTTTAAAAGCATTTAAATAAAAACACTCCAGCGACTGTACACAATGTAAACAGAATATCATTTTAAAGAGCTATATTAAGCGCATATGAGCTGTTTATGTGGTTTACGGATGAGCTTCGGGGCTGGCGTTTCTTCGTCCGTGTTCACAAAACTACACATTTTAAAGGCATTTAAAAAATAAAAAATAAAAACACTCCAGCGATTGAACAGTAATAGTAGATTAGTGTATTGAAAACGTTAAAATGCTTGCTTATTTGTGCTGCATTTTTGTGGAAACGAATTAGCTAGTAAAGACTGTTTCATGAATATGGTCTCATCGTTTGAACCACATAGTTCAACAAAGCACGGCCGTTTTTAATGACCAACTAATAACTTCTGCTATTTACCTGATTAGAGTTCTCAAAAAAATGCACCTGTATTGAACAAAGCACCTAATCACTCACGTAATATTTTCTTGCTCCCTGTCATTTCGCTGTATTTTATGTTTGATTTAGCACAGTTTCCCTCTTATACTCCGAAAGTTCCCTTAGGCATTTGTGCGCATGCGCACTACTCATAAATGTTGCTTTATAGAGGACGCACAAAAATACTGAATAAAATCATTTATATTTAGGTTAAACGTAGGTTATAGCTTTTACTTCATGTTAGCTTGCAAATTATGCCCAAGAACATAATTTATTAAGCCATATGTCTTGCTAACAAGAAACAATGCTTCTAACCACAGGTCACGTACGAAAAATAATGCCCAGTTTAGGCCATTCCACTCCACTGAAGGGGTGGAGCGGAAAATGAAAATAAATACGGCCTTTTAAAATTTAAATGTTCCAGCGATTTCATTCCGTCAACCCCTTTGAACAAGAGCTAATTTCAGGAGTTTGCAAGCAGTTTCATTTAAAACGGAGAGAGCTGCCTTCAGCCAGTGTTTTCTGTTTTACTGACATGAGAGTCAAGGCTCCGAGCTCTCGGTCTCTTTAAAAGCATTTAAATAAAAACACTCCAGCGACTGTACACAATGTAAACAGAATATCATTTTAAAGAGCTATATTAAGCGCATATGAGCTGTTTATGTGGTTTACGGATGAGCTTCGGGGCTGGCGTTTCTTCGTCCGTGTTCACAAAACTACACATTTTAAAGGCATTTAAAAAATAAAAAATAAAAACACTCCAGCGATTGAACAGTAATAGTAGATTAGTGTATTGAAAACGTTAAAATGCTTGCTTATTTGTGCTGCATTTTTGTGGAAACGAATTAGCTAGTAAAGACTGTTTCATGAATATGGTCTCATCGTTTGAACCAGATAGTTCAACAAAGCACGGCCGTTTTTAATGACCAACTAATAACTTCTGCTATTTACCTGATTAGAGTTCTCAAAAAAATGCACCTGTATTGAACAAAGCACCTAATCACTCACGTAATATTTTCTTGCTCCCTGTCATTTCGCTGTATTTTATGTTTGATTTAGCACAGTTTCCCTCTTATACTCCGAAAGTTCCCTTAGGCATTTGTGCGCATGCGCACTACTCGTAAATGTTGCTTTATAGAGGACGCACAAAAATACTGAATAAAATCATTTATATTTAGGTTAAACGTAGGTTATAGCTTTTACTTCATGTTAGCTTGCAAATTATGCCCAAGAACATAATTTATTAAGCCATATGTCTTGCTAACAAGAAACAATGCTTCTAACCACAGGTCACGTACGAAAAATAATGCCCAGTTTAGGCCATTCCACTCCACTGAAGGGGTGGAGCGGAAAATGAAAATAAATACGGCCTTTTAAAATTTAAATGTTCCAGCGATTTCATTCCGTCAACCCCTTTGAACAAGAGCTAATTTCAGGAGTTTGCAAGCAGTTTCATTTAAAACGGAGAGAGCTGCCTTCAGCCAGTGTTTTCTGTTTTACTGACATGAGAGTCAAGGCTCCGAGCTCTCGGTCTCTTTAAAAGCATTTAAATAAAAACACTCCAGCGACTGTACACAATGTAAACAGAATATCATTTTAAAGAGCTATATTAAGCGCATATGAGCTGTTTATGTGGTTTACGGATGAGCTTCGGGGCTGGCGTTTCTTCGTCCGTGTTCACAAAACTACACATTTTAAAGGCATTTAAAAAATAAAAAATAAAAACACTCCAGCGATTGAACAGTAATAGTAGATTAGTGTATTGAAAACGTTAAAATGCTTGCTTATTTGTGCTGCATTTTTGTGGAAACGAATTAGCTAGTAAAGACTGTTTCATGAATATGGTCTCATCGTTTGAACCACATAGTTCAACAAAGCACGGCCGTTTTTAATGACCAACTAATAACTTCTGCTATTTACCTGATTAGAGTTCTCAAAAAAATGCACCTGTATTGAACAAAGCACCTAATCACTCACGTAATATTTTCTTGCTCCCTGTCATTTCGCTGTATTTTATGTTTGATTTAGCACAGTTTCCCTCTTATACTCCGAAAGTTCCCTTAGGCATTTGTGCGCATGCGCACTACTCATAAATGTTGCTTTATAGAGGACGCACAAAAATACTGAATAAAATCATTTATATTTAGGTTAAACGTAGGTTATAGCTTTTACTTCATGTTAGCTTGCAAATTATGCCCAAGAACATAATTTATTAAGCCATATGTCTTGCTAACAAGAAACAATGCTTCTAACCACAGGTCACGTACGAAAAATAATGCCCAGTTTAGGCCATTCCACTCCACTGAAGGGGTGGAGCGGAAAATGAAAATAAATACGGCCTTTTAAAATTTAAATGTTCCAGCGATTTCATTCCGTCAACCCCTTTGAACAAGAGCTAATTTCAGGAGTTTGCAAGCAGTTTCATTTAAAACGGAGAGAGCTGCCTTCAGCCAGTGTTTTCTGTTTTACTGACATGAGAGTCAAGGCTCCGAGCTCTCGGTCTCTTTAAAAGCATTTAAATAAAAACACTCCAGCGACTGTACACAATGTAAACAGAATATCATTTTAAAGAGCTATATTAAGCGCATATGAGCTGTTTATGTGGTTTACGGATGACCTTCGGGGCTGGCGTTTCTTCGTCCGTGTTCACAAAACTACACATTTTAAAGGCATTTAAAAAATAAAAAATAAAAACACTCCAGCGATTGAACAGTAATAGTAGATTAGTGTATTGAAAACGTTAAAATGCTTGCTTATTTGTGCTGCATTTTTGTGGAAACGAATTAGCTAGTAAAGACTGTTTCATGAATATGGTCTCATCGTTTGAACCACATAGTTCAACAAAGCACGGCCGTTTTTAATGACCAACTAATAACTTCTGCTATTTACCTGATTAGAGTTCTCAAAAAAATGCACCTGTATTGAACAAAGCACCTAATCACTCACGTAATATTTTCTTGCTCCCTGTCATTTCGCTGTATTTTATGTTTGATTTAGCACAGTTTCCCTCTTATACTCCGAAAGTTCCCTTAGGCATTTGTGCGCATGCGCACTACTCATAAATGTTGCTTTATAGAGGACGCACAAAAATACTGAATAAAATCATTTATATTTAGGTTAAACGTAGGTTATAGCTTTTACTTCATGTTAGCTTGCAAATTATGCCCAAGAACATAATTTATTAAGCCATATGTCTTGCTAACAAGAAACAATGCTTCTAACCACAGGTCACGTACGAAAAATAATGCCCAGTTTAGGCCATTCCACTCCACTGAAGGGGTGGAGCGGAAAATGAAAATAAATACGGCCTTTTAAAATTTAAATGTTCCAGCGATTTCATTCCGTCAACCCCTTTGAACAAGAGCTAATTTCAGGAGTTTGCAAGCAGTTTCATTTAAAACGGAGAGAGCTGCCTTCAGCCAGTGTTTTCTGTTTTACTGACATGAGAGTCAAGGCTCCGAGCTCTCGGTCTCTTTAAAAGCATTTAAATAAAAACACTCCAGCGACTGTACACAATGTAAACAGAATATCATTTTAAAGAGCTATATTAAGCGCATATGAGCTGTTTATGTGGTTTACGGATGACCTTCGGGGCTGGCGTTTCTTCGTCCGTGTTCACAAAACTACACATTTTAAAGGCATTTAAAAAATAAAAAATAAAAACACTCCAGCGATTGAACAGTAATAGTAGATTAGTGTATTGAAAACGTTAAAATGCTTGCTTATTTGTGCTGCATTTTTGTGGAAACGAATTAGCTAGTAAAGACTGTTTCATGAATATGGTCTCATCGTTTGAACCACATAGTTCAACAAAGCACGGCCGTTTTTAATGACCAACTAATAACTTCTGCTATTTACCTGATTAGAGTTCTCAAAAAAATGCACCTGTATTGAACAAAGCACCTAATCACTCACGTAATATTTTCTTGCTCCCTGTCATTTCGCTGTATTTTATGTTTGATTTAGCACAGTTTCCCTCTTATACTCCGAAAGTTCCCTTAGGCATTTGTGCGCATGCGCACTACTCATAAATGTTGCTTTATAGAGGACGCACAAAAATACTGAATAAAATCATTTATATTTAGGTTAAACGTAGGTTATAGCTTTTACTTCATGTTAGCTTGCAAATTATGCCCAAGAACATAATTTATTAAGCCATATGTCTTGCTAACAAGAAACAATGCTTCTAACCACAGGTCACGTACGAAAAATAATGCCCAGTTTAGGCCATTCCACTCCACTGAAGGGGTGGAGCGGAAAATGAAAATAAATACGGCCTTTTAAAATTTAAATGTTCCAGCGATTTCATTCCGTCAACCCCTTTGAACAAGAGCTAATTTCAGGAGTTTGCAAGCAGTTTCATTTAAAACGGAGAGAGCTGCCTTCAGCCAGTGTTTTCTGTTTTACTGACATGAGAGTCAAGGCTCCGAGCTCTCGGTCTCTTTAAAAGCATTTAAATAAAAACACTCCAGCGACTGTACACAATGTAAACAGAATATCATTTTAAAGAGCTATATTAAGCGCATATGAGCTGTTTATGTGGTTTACGGATGAGCTTCGGGGCTGGCGTTTCTTCGTCCGTGTTCACAAAACTACACATTTTAAAGGCATTTAAAAAATAAAAAATAAAAACACTCCAGCGATTGAACAGTAATAGTAGATTAGTGTATTGAAAACGTTAAAATGCTTGCTTATTTGTGCTGCATTTTTGTGGAAACGAATTAGCTAGTAAAGACTGTTTCATGAATATGGTCTCATCGTTTGAACCACATAGTTCAACAAAGCACGGCCGTTTTTAATGACCAACTAATAACTTCTGCTATTTACCTGATTAGAGTTCTCAAAAAAATGCACCTGTATTGAACAAAGCACCTAATCACTCACGTAATATTTTCTTGCTCCCTGTCATTTCGCTGTATTTTATGTTTGATTTAGCACAGTTTCCCTCTTATACTCCGAAAGTTCCCTTAGGCATTTGTGCGCATGCGCACTACTCATAAATGTTGCTTTATAGAGGACGCACAAAAATACTGAATAAAATCATTTATATTTAGGTTAAACGTAGGTTATAGCTTTTACTTCATGTTAGCTTGCAAATTATGCCCAAGAACATAATTTATTAAGCCATATGTCTTGCTAACAAGAAACAATGCTTCTAACCACAGGTCACGTACGAAAAATAATGCCCAGTTTAGGCCATTCCACTCCACTGAAGGGGTGGAGCGGAAAATGAAAATAAATACGGCCTTTTAAAATTTAAATGTTCCAGCGATTTCATTCCGTCAACCCCTTTGAACAAGAGCTAATTTCAGGAGTTTGCAAGCAGTTTCATTTAAAACGGAGAGAGCTGTCTTCAGCCAGTGTTTTCTGTTTTACTGACATGAGAGTCAAGGCTCCGAGCTCTCGGTCTGCGAACTACACCACTGAGCCTCTTTAAAAGCATTTAAATAAAAACACTCCAGCGACTGTACACAATGTAAACAGAATATCATTTTAAAGAGCTATATTAAGCGCATATGAGCTGTTTATGTGGTTTACGGATGAGCTTCGGGGCTGGTGTTTCTTCGTCCGTGTTCACAAAACTACATATTTTAAAGGCATTAAAAATAATAAAAAATAAAACACTCCAGCGATTGAACAATAATTGTAGATTAGTGTTTTTAAAACGTTAAAATGCTTGCTTATTTGTGCAGCATTTTTGTGGAAACGAATAAGCTAGTAAAGACTGTTTCATATGGTCTCATCGTTTGAACCACGTTAGTTCAACAAAGTACGGCTGTTGTTAACCTCACCAATAACTTATGCTATTTAACTGATTAGAGCTCTCAAAAAAATGCACCTGTATTGAACAAAGCACCTAATCACTCACGTAATATTTTCTTGCTCCCTGTCATTTCGCTGTATTTTATGTTTGATTTAGCACAGTTTCCCTCTTATACTCCGAAAGTTCCCTTAGGCATTTGTGCGCATGCGCACTACTCATAAATAGTGCTTTATAGAGGACGCACAAAAATACTGAATAAAATCATTTATATTTAGGTTAAACGTAGGTTATAGCTTTTACTGCATGTTAGCTTGCAAATTATGCCCAAGAACATAATTTATTAAGCCATATGTCTTGCTAACAAGAAACAATGCTTCTAACCACAGGTCACGTACGAAAAATAATGCCCAGTTTAGGCCATTCCACTCCACTGAAGGGGTTTAGCGGAAAATGAAAATAAATACGGCCTTTTAAAATTTAAATGTTCCAGCGATTTCATTCCGTCAACCCCTTTGAACAAGAGCTAATTTCAGGAGTTTGCAAGCAGTTTCATTTAAAACGGAGAGAGCTGCCTTCAGCCAGTGTTTTCTGTTGTACTGACATGAGAGTCAAGGCTCCGAGCTCTCGGTCTGCGAACTACATCACTGAGCCTCTTTTAAAAGCATTTAAAAAAAAACACTCCAGCGACTGTACGCAATGTAAACAGAATATCATTTTAAAGAGCTATATTAAGCGCATATGAGCTGTTTATGTGGTTTACGGATGACCTTCGGGGCTGGCGTTTCTTCGTCCGTGTTCACAAAACTACACATTTTAAAGGCATTTAAAAAATAAAAAATAAAAACACTCCAGCGATTGAACAGTAATAGTAGATTAGTGTATTGAAAACTTTAAAATGCTTGCTTATTTGTGCTGCATTTTTGTGGAAACGAATTAGCTAGTAAAGACTGTTTCATGAATATGGTCTCATCGTTTGAACCACATAGTTCAACAAAGCACGGCCGTTTTTAATGACCAACTAATAACTTCTGCTATTTACCTGATTAGAGTTCTCAAAAAAATGCACCTGTATTGAACAAAGCACCTAATCACTCACGTAATATTTTCTTGCTCCCTGTCATTTCGCTGTATTTTATGTTTGATTTAGCACAGTTTCCCTCTTATACTCCGAAAGTTCCCTTAGGCATTTGTGCGCATGCGCACTACTCATAAATGTTGCTTTATAGAGGACGCACAAAAATACTGAATAAAATCATTTATATTTAGGTTAAACGTAGGTTATAGCTTTTACTTCATGTTAGCTTGCAAATTATGCCCAAGAACATAATTTATTAAGCCATATGTCTTGCTAACAAGAAACAATGCTTCTAACCACAGGTCACGTACGAAAAATAATGCCCAGTTTAGGCCATTCCACTCCACTGAAGGGGTGGAGCGGAAAATGAAAATAAATACGGCCTTTTAAAATTTAAATGTTCCAGCGATTTCATTCCGTCAACCCCTTTGAACAAGAGCTAATTTCAGGAGTTTGCAAGCAGTTTCATTTAAAACGGAGAGAGCTGCCTTCAGCCAGTGTTTTCTGTTTTACTGACATGAGAGTCAAGGCTCCGAGCTCTCGGTCTCTTTAAAAGCATTTAAATAAAAACACTCCAGCGACTGTACACAATGTAAACAGAATATCATTTTAAAGAGCTATATTAAGCGCATATGAGCTGTTTATGTGGTTTACGGATGACCTTCGGGGCTGGCGTTTCTTCGTCCGTGTTCACAAAACTACATATTTTAAAGGCATTTAAAAAATAAAAAAACACTCCAGCGATTGAACAATAATTGTAGATTAGTGTATTTAAAACGTTAAAATGCTTGCTTATTTGTGCTGCATTTTTGTGGAAACGAATTAGCTAGTAAAGACTGTTTCATGAATATGGTCTCATCGTTTGAACCACATAGTTCAACAAAGCACGGCCGTTTTTAATGACCAACTAATAACTTCTGCTATTTACCTGATTAGAGTTCTCAAAAAAATGCACCTGTATTGAACAAAGCACCTAATCACTCACGTAATATTTTCTTGCTCCCTGTCATTTCGCTGTATTTTATGTTTGATTTAGCACAGTTTCCCTCTTATACTCCGAAAGTTCCCTTAGGCATTTGTGCGCATGCGCACTACTCATAAATGTTGCTTTATAGAGGACGCACAAAAATACTGAATAAAATCATTTATATTTAGGTTAAACGTAGGTTATAGCTTTTACTTCATGTTAGCTTGCAAATTATGCCCAAGAACATAATTTATTAAGCCATATGTCTTGCTAACAAGAAACAATGCTTCTAACCACAGGTCACGTACGAAAAATAATGCCCAGTTTAGGCCATTCCACTCCACTGAAGGGGTGGAGCGGAAAATGAAAATAAATACGGCCTTTTAAAATTTAAATGTTCCAGCGATTTCATTCCGTCAACCCCTTTGAACAAGAGCTAATTTCAGGAGTTTGCAAGCAGTTTCATTTAAAACGGTGTGGCGAGGCGTCTGCCCGCCCCCCTAATTTTCATCACCACCCCGTCCCGTATTCGCCGCCCTTCTCCAGGCTCCCGACGGGAGTGGGTGTGTAGGGGAGAGGAGGGGCGTGTAATCGGCTCGGGCTGGCGGCGTGTGATGGGGACACCTGATGTAAATGAAGCCTCATCACCGCCGCTGTTTAAATCCCGAGCGCGCCTCTCCTCGGGAGACCGGTCTCTTTCCCCCGTGCATGCACGCTGGTGTCCTCGCGGGTCCAGGAGGGGGTGAAGAGGGAATCCCGCGCCACAAGAGTTTGGAGAGCCGCCGGACCCGCGGTCCGGTTGAGGCCGCCAGAAGCCGCCGCCCCAGCGCCGGACAGCTCGAGAGGGATGAGCCTGCCGGAGATGCCGCCGCCCTAGCACCCCGGCGCTAGTATGGAAAGCGCCCGCGGCCGCCGGACTCCGCCCCTCTCCTGGACCCTTCCCCTCTGAACACTACCGTTCCGTCACGCTGCCCCAGCACCCGAGGACACCAGACTCCCCTTTTATTTTTGGACACTGTTTTACTTTATGGACTCACTTTCCCTTATTTTCTGTTTAATAAAAGCCTCTCCGAGGCCTGACGCCACACCCACTGTGTCTGTCGTTTGCCCCTCCCGCCACAGTGGTGGAGAATGCGGGCAAGGCGGGGCTTAGACAGCGCAGTGGGCAACACCTGATGACGTCATCCCCTCTCGCTCGCAAAAGTTCGTGAAAACCCGGACAGGGACGGAGGAACGACGGAGACGGCCTCCCAGCCGCAAGAAGGGTAAGTGATGTTTCAGTTAGTCACTTATCCTGCGGTTGGTTGAGGCTGTCGACTAATACCGGTTTTTCTGTCCCTGTTCCGGTACGCGGCGAGAGGGAGCGTTGCCTTGGAGAGGAATCCCCGCCCACTCCGACCGCTGGAGCCTGGATGAGGAAGGTAGCACTCCTGCGTGGGCGGCGACCTTAGGACGGGGATGTCGCTTGGGGGGGGGAATGTGGCGAGGCGTCTGCCCGCCCCCCTAATTTTCATCACCACCCCGTCCCGTATTCGCCGCCCTTCTCCAGGCTCCCGACGGGAGTGGGTGTGTAGGGGAGAGGAGGGGCGTGTAATCGGCTCGGGCTGGCGGCGTGTGATGGGGACACCTGATGTAAATGAAGCCTCATCACCGCCGCTGTTTAAATCCCGAGCGCGCCTCTCCTCGGGAGACCGGTCTCTTTCCCCCGTGCATGCACGCTGGTGTCCTCGCGGGTCCAGGAGGGGGTGAAGAGGGAATCCCGCGCCACAAGAGTTTGGAGAGCCGCCGGACCCGCGGTCCGGTTGAGGCCGCCAGAAGCCGCCGCCCCAGCGCCGGACAGCTCGAGAGGGATGAGCCTGCCGGAGATGCCGCCGCCCTAGCACCCCGGCGCTAGTATGGAAAGCGCCCGCGGCCGCCGGACTCCGCCCCTCTCCTGGACCCTTCCCCTCTGAACACTACCGTTCCGTCACGCTGCCCCAGCACCCGAGGACACCAGACTCCCCTTTTATTTTTGGACACTGTTTTACTTTATGGACTCACTTTCCCTTATTTTCTGTTTAATAAAAGCCTCTCCGAGGCCTGACGCCACACCCACTGTGTCTGTCGTTTGCCCCTCCCGCCACAACGGAGAGAGCTGCCTTCAGCCAGTGTTTTCTGTTTTACTGACATGAGAGTCAAGGCTCCGAGCTCTCGGTCTCTTTAAAAGCATTTAAATAAAAACACTCCAGCGACTGTACACAATGTAAACAGAATATCATTTTAAAGAGCTATATTAAGCGCATATGAGCTGTTTATGTGGTTTACGGATGAGCTTCGGGGCTGGCGTTTCTTCGTCCGTGTTCACAAAACTACACATTTTAAAGGCATTTAAAAAATAAAAAATAAAAACACTCCAGCGATTGAACAGTAATAGTAGATTAGTGTATTGAAAACGTTAAAATGCTTGCTTATTTGTGCTGCATTTTTGTGGAAACGAATTAGCTAGTAAAGACTGTTTCATGAATATGGTCTCATCGTTTGAACCACATAGTTCAACAAAGCACGGCCGTTTTTAATGACCAACTAATAACTTCTGCTATTTACCTGATTAGAGTTCTCAAAAAAATGCACCTGTATTGAACAAAGCACCTAATCACTCACGTAATATTTTCTTGCTCCCTGTCATTTCGCTGTATTTTATGTTTGATTTAGCACAGTTTCCCTCTTATACTCCGAAAGTTCCCTTAGGCATTTGTGCGCATGCGCACTACTCATAAATGTTGCTTTATAGAGGACGCACAAAAATACTGAATAAAATCATTTATATTTAGGTTAAACGTAGGTTATAGCTTTTACTTCATGTTAGCTTGCAAATTATGCCCAAGAACATAATTTATTAAGCCATATGTCTTGCTAACAAGAAACAATGCTTCTAACCACAGGTCACGTACGAAAAATAATGCCCAGTTTAGGCCATTCCACTCCACTGAAGGGGTGGAGCGGAAAATGAAAATAAATACGGCCTTTTAAAATTTAAATGTTCCAGCGATTTCATTCCGTCAACCCCTTTGAACAAGAGCTAATTTCAGGAGTTTGCAAGCAGTTTCATTTAAAACGGAGAGAGCTGCCTTCAGCCAGTGTTTTCTGTTTTACTGACATGAGAGTCAAGGCTCCGAGCTCTCGGTCTCTTTAAAAGCATTTAAATAAAAACACTCCAGCGACTGTACACTGTCACAGTTCTGTCAGTTCATGTCTTTGGTTTATCCCATTTGTTTTCCCCCCGTTGATCTGTGTCATTTGGTTTAGCCCTCATCATTATTTCTAGCACCTGTCCTCGTATCATTAGTCATCTGTGTCACCTGTGTCTGTTGATTAGTGTGTCCTTATAAGTCTGTCTGTTTCATGAGTTCAATGTCGGTCTTTATTTGATGTTACCGTTTCATGTGTGTGGATTATCCTGCCTGTTCCTGTCTGTTCCTTGAAGAAGAGTTTATTAAAAATAGTGTTAATTGTTGATCTCGACTTCGTCTCGTTCATCCAGCACGTCTATACCGTAACAGAAAGACCGACCAATACAGTCTACCCGGCACGTTTTCCCTGCGTTTATTTTTTCAGTTTTTTACTCAGTGTTTGTTTTTTTCTGTTATCATGGACCCCACAGTTCTCCTGATCCTCCTGAGGCAGGGGGAACGCTCTCTTGAGGACCACACACGTGAGTTTCTCTTCCTGGCAAACCAGTCACACTTCCCGGATAGCAGCCTATGCGTCCACTACCGCCTAGGACTGAACTCTGCCACCAAGGCGCTGCTATCCGGGGAGGGTCCTCAAGAGAGCCTGCCGGATTTCATCGAGTGGGTGCTGGCGTCCTGCCGATCATCCTGGACTGTCGACATCGTCAAGGAGGACGTCAGCCCCACTCCAGACCCAGAACCCAGCCAAACATCACCCCGACATGCGGAGTTGCAGCCCGAGCCCACCGCAGATGGAGAGCCAGAGCCGAGAGCGACAGAGCCAAAGCCTGACCCATCTGACCAGGTGCGAGAGCCGACTGCAACATCGGCGACGGTGGATTGCTACGTGGAGCGAGAGAGGGCGATAGAGAGCCCTGCCCACTGCACCACCACTGAGGGTGAGCTTGGACATCATTCTGGGGATTTAATAGACTTTTTCTCGGATCTCATCGAAGATAACTCTGGTAACTTAATTGACTTTGATATGGAAATATCCGTCTGTCCTGTCTGCCCGGAATTCCCACCCACCCACCCTCTGTCATCTGATGCCATGTTCGTCTGGCCGCCGCTGTCCCCTGACAGCCCCTCAGCTCACCCTCAGCCCACCACCTGTGCAGTGGGCTCGCCGCGGGACTGCCAGCGTCCATCGGCGTCTCGGCTGGAGGATCCCTCAGCTCCGCCTCCAGCCTCCGAGTCCAGGACTCCGCCTCGGCCCTTCGACCCCGCGGTTCCACCACGGCTCTCGACGCCCTCCTCTACACCGTCGCCCGTTGATCCACCAGCTCCACCGGGCTCCATCGTCTTTTCGGCTCCGCCCTGGTCAGTCGTCACCCCATCGTCACCTCAGGACTCTGCTCCTCCGGCTGTGCCTCGTCGCGCCGTCCCACCGGCTCCTTGGGACTCCTCCTTCCTGCGGGCACAGCCTCCATCCTCTGTCGCTCCGGCTCCGCCGCGGATCTCCGGGACTCCGCCTCCGCCTCGGGCGCCAGAGCCTGTTCCACCTTGGCCCTCCGGATCCTCGGCGTCACCCCGGATCATCGGCTCTCCGTCTTCGCCTCGGGCTCCTTCTCCATCTGCTCCGCCTCTGTCGGTCGGCCCCATGGAGTCGGCACGCCTTCATCCACCATGGTTCCTCCCTCCGTCGGCTCCACAGTGGGCCGTCATCATGGCTGCGGTCTGGGTCAGTTCCTCCTGCCTTACGCCCCACCCATGTCCTCCCTGGCTCCTCCCTCCGTCGTCGCCCCTCTGGACTGTACTGTCTTTCACCTGGACTTTTGTTTTGGTCCCCCTCCTGGGGTGGCGTCCTCCGCCGAAGCCACCATGGACATTTTCCTTTTTTTTCGCCCCTCTTTTCTGTTTTGTTTTTCTTTTTCTACGGCGCGAGGACGCGCCTATTCGGAGGGGGGCGTAATGTCACAGTTCTGTCAGTTCATGTCTTTGGTTTATCCCATTTGTTTTCCCCCCGTTGATCTGTGTCATTTGGTTTAGCCCTCATCATTATTTCTAGCACCTGTCCTCGTATCATTAGTCATCTGTGTCACCTGTGTCTGTTGATTAGTGTGTCCTTATAAGTCTGTCTGTTTCATGAGTTCAATGTCGGTCTTTATTTGATGTTACCGTTTCATGTGTGTGGATTATCCTGCCTGTTCCTGTCTGTTCCTTGAAGAAGAGTTTATTAAAAATAGTGTTAATTGTTGATCTCGACTTCGTCTCGTTCATCCAGCACGTCTATACCGTAACATACACAATGTAAACAGAATATCATTTTAAAGAGCTATATTAAGCGCATATGAGCTGTTTATGTGGTTTACGGATGAGCTTCGGGGCTGGCGTTTCTTCGTCCGTGTTCACAAAACTACACATTTTAAAGGCATTTAAAAAATAAAAAATAAAAACACTCCAGCGATTGAACAGTAATAGTAGATTAGTGTATTGAAAACGTTAAAATGCTTGCTTATTTGTGCTGCATTTTTGTGGAAACGAATTAGCTAGTAAAGACTGTTTCATGAATATGGTCTCATCGTTTGAACCACATAGTTCAACAAAGCACGGCCGTTTTTAATGACCAACTAATAACTTCAGCTATTTACCTGATTAGAGTTCTCAAAAAAAGCAACTGTATTGAACATAGCAACTAATCACTCATTTAATATTTTTTATTCCCTGTCATTTCGCTGTATTTTATGTTTGATTTAGCACAGTTTCCCTCTTATACTCCGAAAGTTCCCTTAGGCATTTGTGCGCATGCGCACTACTCATAAATGTTGCTTTATAGAGGACGCACAAAAATACTGAATAAAATCATTTATATTTAGGTTAAACGTAGGTTATAGCTTTTACTTCATGTTAGCTTGCAAATTATGCCCAAGAACATAATTTATTAAGGCATATGTCTTGCTAACAAGAAACAATGCTTCTAACCACAGGTCACGTACGAAAAATAATGCCCAGTTTAGGCCATTCCACTCCACTGAAGGGGTGGAGCGGAAAATGAAAATAAATACGGCCTTTTAAAATTTAAATGTTCCAGCGATTTCATTCCGTCAACCCCTTTGAACAAGAGCTAATTTCAGGAGTTTGCAAGCAGTTTCATTTAAAACGGAGAGAGCTGTCTTCAGCCAGTGTTTTCTGTTTTACTGACATGAGAGTCAAGGCTCCGAGCTCTCGGTCTCTTTAAAAGCATTTAAATAAAAACACTCCAGCGACTGTACACAATGTAAACAGAATATCATTTTAAAGAGCTATATTAAGCGCATATGAGCTGTTTATGTGGTTTACGGATGACCTTCGGGGCTGGCGTTTCTTCGTCCGTGTTCACAAAACTACACATTTTAAAGGCATTTAAAAAATAAAAAATAAAAACACTCCAGCGATTGAACAGTAATAGTAGATTAGTGTATTGAAAACGTTAAAATGCTTGCTTATTTGTGCTGCATTTTTGTGGAAACGAATTAGCTAGTAAAGACTGTTTCATGAATATGGTCTCATCGTTTGAACCACATAGTTCAACAAAGCACGGCCGTTTTTAATGACCAACTAATAACTTCTGCTATTTACCTGATTAGAGTTCTCAAAAAAATGCACCTGTATTGAACAAAGCACCTAATCACTCACGTAATATTTTCTTGCTCCCTGTCATTTCGCTGTATTTTATGTTTGATTTAGCACAGTTTCCCTCTTATAATCCGAAAGTTCCCTTAGGCATTTGTGCGCATGCGCACTACTCATAAATGTTGCTTTATAGAGGACGCACAAAAATACTGAATAAAATCATTTATATTTAGGTTAAACGTAGGTTATAGCTTTTACTTCATGTTAGCTTGCAAATTATGCCCAAGAACATAATTTATTAAGCCATATGTCTTGCTAACAAGAAACAATGCTTCTAACCACAGGTCACGTACGAAAAATAATGCCCAGTTTAGGCCATTCCACTCCACTGAAGGGGTGGAGCGGAAAATGAAAATAAATACGGCCTTTTAAAATGTAAATGTTCCAGCGATTTCATTCCGTCAACCCCTTTGAACAAGAGCTAATTTCAGGAGTTTGCAAGCAGTTTCATTTAAAACGGAGAGAGCTGCCTTCAGCCAGTGTTTTCTGTTTTACTGACATGAGAGTCAAGGCTCCGAGCTCTCGGTCTCTTTAAAAGCATTTAAATAAAAACACTCCAGCGACTGTACACAATGTAAACAGAATATCATTTTAAAGAGCTATATTAAGCGCATATGAGCTGTTTATGTGGTTTACGGATGACCTTCGGGGCTGGCGTTTCTTCGTCCGTGTTCACAAAACTACATATTTTAAAGGCATTTAAAAAATAAAAAAACACTCCAGCGATTGAACAATAATTGTAGATTAGTGTATTTAAAACGTTAAAATGCTTGCTTATTTGTGCTGCATTTTTGTGGAAACGAATTAGCTAGTAAAGACTGTTTCATGAATATGGTCTCATCGTTTGAACCACATAGTTCAACAAAGCACGGCCGTTTTTAATGACCAACTAATAACTTCTGCTATTTACCTGATTAGAGTTCTCAAAAAAATGCACCTGTATTGAACAAAGCACCTAATCACTCACGTAATATTTTCTTGCTCCCTGTCATTTCGCTGTATTTTATGTTTGATTTAGCACAGTTTCCCTCTTATACTCCGAAAGTTCCCTTGGGCATTTGTGCGCATGCGCACTACTCATAAATGTTGCTTTATAGAGGACGCACAAAAATACTGAATAAAATCATTTATATTTAGGTTAAACGTAGGTTATAGCTTTTACTTCATGTTAGCTTGCAAATTATGCCCAAGAACATAATTTATTAAGCCATATGTCTTGCTAACAAGAAACAATGCTTCTAACCACAGGTCACGTACGAAAAATAATGCCCAGTTTAGGCCATTCCACTCCACTGAAGGGGTGGAGCGGAAAATGAAAATAAATACGGCCTTTTAAAATTTAAATGTTCCAGCGATTTCATTCCGTCAACCCCTTTGAACAAGAGCTAATTTCAGGAGTTTGCAAGCAGTTTCATTTAAAACGGAGAGAGCTGCCTTCAGCCAGTGTTTTCTGTTTTACTGACATGAGAGTCAAGGCTCCGAGCTCTCGGTCTCTTTAAAAGCATTTAAATAAAAACACTCCAGCGACTGTACACAATGTAAACAGAATATCATTTTAAAGAGCTATATTAAGCGCATATGAGCTGTTTATGTGGTTTACGGATGACCTTCGGGGCTGGCGTTTCTTCGTCCGTGTTCACAAAACTACATATTTTAAAGGCATTTAAAAAATAAAAAAACACTCCAGCGATTGAACAATAATTGTAGATTAGTGTATTTAAAACGTTAAAATGCTTGCTTATTTGTGCTGCATTTTTGTGGAAACGAATTAGCTAGTAAAGACTGTTTCATGAATATGGTCTCATCGTTTGAACCACATAGTTCAACAAAGCACGGCCGTTTTTAATGACCAACTAATAACTTCTGCTATTTACCTGATTAGAGTTCTCAAAAAAATGCACCTGTATTGAACAAAGCACCTAATCACTCACGTAATATTTTCTTGCTCCCTGTCATTTCGCTGTATTTTATGTTTGATTTAGCACACTTTCCCTCTTATACTCCGAAAGTTCCCTTAGGCATTTGTGCGCATGCGCACTACTCATAAATGTTGCTTTATAGAGGACGCACAAAAATACTGAATAAAATCATTTATATTTAGGTTAAACGTAGGTTATAGCTTTTACTTCATGTTAGCTTGCAAATTATGCCCAAGAACATAATTTATTAAGCCATATGTCTTGCTAACAAGAAACAATGCTTCTAACCACAGGTCACGTACGAAAAATAATGCCCAGTTTAGGCCATTCCACTCCACTGAAGGGGTGGAGCGGAAAATGAAAATAAATACGGCCTTTTAAAATTTAAATGTTCCAGCGATTTCATTCCGTCAACCCCTTTGAACAAGAGCTAATTTCAGGAGTTTGCAAGCAGTTTCATTTAAAACGGAGAGAGCTGTCTTCAGCCAGTGTTTTCTGTTTTACTGACATGAGAGTCAAGGCTCCGAGCTCTCGGTCTGAACTACACCACTGAGCCTCTTTAAAAGCATTTAAATAAAAACACTCCAGCGACTGTACACAATGTAAACAGAATATCATTTTAAAGAGCTATATTAAGCGCATATGAGCTGTTTATGTGGTTTACGGATGAGCTTCGGGGCTGGCGTTTCTTCGTCCGTGTTCACAAAACTACATATTTTAAAGGCATTAAAAATAATAAAAAATAAAACACTCCAGCGATTGAACAATAATTGTAGATTAGTGTTTTTAAAACGTTAAAATGCTTGCTTATTTGTGCAGCATTTTTGTGGAAACGAATAAGCTAGTAAAGACTGTTTCATATGGTCTCATCGTTTGAACCACGTTAGTTCAACAAAGTACGGCTGTTGTTAACCTCACCAATAACTTATGCTATTTAACTGATTAGAGCTCTCAAAAAAATGCACCTGTATTGAACAAAGCACCTAATCACTCACGTAATATTTTCTTGCTCCCTGTCATTTCGCTGTATTTTATGTTTGATTTAGCACAGTTTCCCTCTTATACTCCGAAAGTTCCCTTAGGCATTTGTGCGCATGCGCACTACTCATAAATGGTGCTTTATAGAGGACGCACAAAAATACTGAATAAAATCATTTATATTTAGGTTAAACGTAGGTTATAGCTTTTACTGCATGTTAGCTTGCAAATTATGCCCAAGAACATAATTTATTAAGCCATATGTCTTGCTAACAAGAAACAATGCTTCTAACCACAGGTCACGTATGAAAAATAATGCCCAGTTTAGGCCATTCCACTCCACTGAAGGGGTTTAGCGGAAAATGAAAATAAATACGGCCTTTTAAAATTTAAATGTTCCAGCGATTTCATTCCGTCAACCCCTTTGAACAAGAGCTAATTTCAGGAGTTTGCAAGCAGTTTCATTTAAAACGGAGAGAGCTGCCTTCAGCCAGTGTTTTCTGTTGTACTGACATGAGAGTCAAGGCTCCGAGCTCTCGGTCTGCGAACTACATCACTGAGCCTCTTTTAAAAGCATTTAAATAAAAACACTCCAGCGACTGTACGCAATGTAAACATAATATCATTTTAAAGAGCTATATTAAGCGCATATGAGCTGCTTTATATGGTTTACGGATGAGCTTCGGGGCTGGCGTTTCTTCGTCCGTGTTCACAAAACTACACATTTTAAAGGCATTTAAAAAATAAAAAATAAAAACACTCCAGCGATTGAACAGTAATAGTAGATTAGTGTATTGAAAACGTTAAAATGCTTGCTTATTTGTGCTGCATTTTTGTGGAAACGAATTAGCTAGTAAAGACTGTTTCATGAATATGGTCTCATCGTTTGAACCACATAGTTCAACAAAGCACGGCCGTTTTTAATGACCAACTAATAACTTCTGCTATTTACCTGATTAGAGTTCTCAAAAAAATGCACCTGTATTGAACAAAGCACCTAATCACTCACGTAATATTTTCTTGCTCCCTGTCATTTCGCTGTATTTTATGTTTGATTTAGCACAGTTTCCCTCTTATACTCCGAAAGTTCCCTTAGGCATTTGTGCGCATGCGCACTACTCATAAATGTTGCTTTATAGAGGACGCACAAAAATACTGAATAAAATCATTTATATTTAGGTTAAACGTAGGTTATAGCTTTTACTTCATGTTAGCTTGCAAATTATGCCCAAGAACATAATTTATTAAGCCATATGTCTTGCTAACAAGAAACAATGCTTCTAACCACAGGTCACGTACGAAAAATAATGCCCAGTTTAGGCCATTCCACTCCACTGAAGGGGTGGAGCGGAAAATGAAAATAAATACGGCCTTTTAAAATTTAAATGTTCCAGCGATTTCATTCCGTCAACCCCTTTGAACAAGAGCTAATTTCAGGAGTTTGCAAGCAGTTTCATTTAAAACGGAGAGAGCTGCCTTCAGCCAGTGTTTTCTGTTTTACTGACATGAGAGTCAAGGCTCCGAGCTCTCGGTCTCTTTAAAAGCATTTAAATAAAAACACTCCAGCGACTGTACACAATGTAAACAGAATATCATTTTAAAGAGCTATATTAAGCGCATATGAGCTGTTTATGTGGTTTACGGATGACCTTCGGGGCTGGCGTTTCTTCGTCCGTGTTCACAAAACTACATATTTTAAAGGCATTTAAAAAATAAAAAAACACTCCAGCGATTGAACAATAATTGTAGATTAGTGTATTGAAAACGTTAAAATGCTTGCTTATTTGTGCTGCATTTTTGTGGAAACGAATTAGCTAGTAAAGACTGTTTCATGAATATGGTCTCATCGTTTGAACCACATAGTTCAACAAAGCACGGCCGTTTTTAATGACCAACTAATAACTTCTGCTATTTACCTGATTAGAGTTCTCAAAAAAATGCACCTGTATTGAACAAAGCACCTAATCACTCACGTAATATTTTCTTGCTCCCTGTCATTTCGCTGTATTTTATGTTTGATTTAGCACAGTTTCCCTCTTATACTCCGAAAGTTCCCTTAGGCATTTGTGCGCATGCGCACTACTCATAAATGTTGCTTTATAGAGGACGCACAAAAATACTGAATAAAATCATTTATATTTAGGTTAAACGTAGGTTATAGCTTTTACTTCATGTTAGCTTGCAAATTATGCCCAAGAACATAATTTATTAAGCCATATGTCTTGCTAACAAGAAACAATGCTTCTAACCACAGGTCACGTACGAAAAATAATGCCCAGTTTAGGCCATTCCACTCCACTGAAGGGGTGGAGCGGAAAATGAAAATAAATACGGCCTTTTAAAATTTAAATGTTCCAGCGATTTCATTCCGTCAACCCCTTTGAACAAGAGCTAATTTCAGGAGTTTGCAAGCAGTTTCATTTAAAACGGAGAGAGCTGCCTTCAGCCAGTGTTTTCTGTTTTACTGACATGAGAGTCAAGGCTCCGAGCTCTCGGTCTCTTTAAAAGCATTTAAATAAAAACACTCCAGCGACTGTACACAATGTAAACAGAATATCATTTTAAAGAGCTATATTAAGCGCATATGAGCTGTTTATGTGGTTTACGGATGACCTTCGGGGCTGGCGTTTCTTCGTCCGTGTTCACAAAACTACATATTTTAAAGGCATTTAAAAAATAAAAAAACACTCCAGCGATTGAACAATAATTGTAGATTAGTGTATTTAAAACGTTAAAATGCTTGCTTATTTGTGCTGCATTTTTGTGGAAACGAATTAGCTAGTAAAGACTGTTTCATGAATATGGTCTCATCGTTTGAACCACATAGTTCAACAAAGCACGGCCGTTTTTAATGACCAACTAATAACTTCTGCTATTTACCTGATTAGAGTTCTCAAAAAAATGCACCTGTATTGAACAAAGCACCTAATCACTCACGTAATATTTTCTTGCTCCCTGTCATTTCGCTGTATTTTATGTTTGATTTAGCACAGTTTCCCTCTTATACTCCGAAAGTTCCCTTAGGCATTTGTGCGCATGCGCACTACTCATAAATGTTGCTTTATAGAGGACGCACAAAAATACTGAATAAAATCATTTATATTTAGGTTAAACGTAGGTTATAGCTTTTACTTCATGTTAGCTTGCAAATTATGCCCAAGAACATAATTTATTAAGCCATATGTCTTGCTAACAAGAAACAATGCTTCTAACCACAGGTCACGTACGAAAAATAATGCCCAGTTTAGGCCATTCCACTCCACTGAAGGGGTGGAGCGGAAAATGAAAATAAATACGGCCTTTTAAAATTTAAATGTTCCAGCGATTTCATTCCGTCAACCCCTTTGAACAAGAGCTAATTTCAGGAGTTTGCAAGCAGTTTCATTTAAAACGGAGAGAGCTGCCTTCAGCCAGTGTTTTCTGTTTTACTGACATGAGAGTCAAGGCTCCGAGCTCTCGGTCTCTTTAAAAGCATTTAAATAAAAACACTCCAGCGACTGTACACAATGTAAACAGAATATCATTTTAAAGAGCTATATTAAGTGCATATGAGCTGTTTATGTGGTTTACGGATGACCTTCGGGGCTGGCGTTTCTTCGTCCGTGTTCACAAAACTACATATTTTAAAGGCATTTAAAAAATAAAAAAACACTCCAGCGATTGAACAATAATTGTAGATTAGTGTATTTAAAACGTTAAAATGCTTGCTTATTTGTGCAGCATTTTTGTGGAAACGAATAAGCTAGTAAAGACTGTTTCATATGGTCTCATCGTTTGAACCACGTTAGTTCAACAAAGTACGGCTGTTGTTAACCTCACCAATAACTTATGCTATTTAACTGATTAGAGCTCTCAAAAAAATGCACCTGTATTGAACAAAGCACCTAATCACTCACGTAATATTTTCTTGCTCCCTGTCATTTCGCTGTATTTTATGTTTGATTTAGCACAGTTTCCCTCTTATACTCCGAAAGTTCCCTTAGGCATTTGTGCGCATGCGCACTACTCATAAATGTTGCTTTATAGAGGACGCACAAAAATACTGAATAAAATCATTTATATTTAGGTTAAACGTAGGTTATAGCTTTTACTGCATGTTAGCTTGCAAATTATGCCCAAGAACATAATTTATTAAGCCATATGTCTTGCTAACAAGAAACAATGCTTCTAACCACAGGTCACGTACGAAAAATAATGCCCAGTTTAGGCCATTCCACTCCACTGAAGGGGTTTAGCGGAAAATGAAAATAAATACGGCCTTTTAAAATTTAAATGTTCCAGCGATTTCATTCCGTCAACCCCTTTGAACAAGAGCTAATTTCAGGAGTTTGCAAGCGGTTTCATTTAAAACGGAGAGAGCTGCCTTCAGCCAGTGTTTTCTGTTGTACTGACATGAGAGTCAAGGCTCCGAGCTCTCGGTCTGCGAACTACATCACTGAGCCTCTTTTAAAAGCATTTAAATAAAAACACTCCAGCGACTGTACGCAATGTAAACATAATATCATTTTAAAGAGCTATATTAAGCGCATATGAGCTGCTTTATATGGTTTACGGATGAGCTTCGGGGCTGGCGTTTCTTCGTCCGTGTTCACAAAACTACACATTTTAAAGGCATTTAAAAAATAAAAAATAAAAACACTCCAGCGATTGAACAGTAATAGTAGATTAGTGTATTGAAAACGTTAAAATGCTTGCTTATTTGTGCTGCATTTTTGTGGAAACGAATTAGCTAGTAAAGACTGTTTCATGAATATGGTCTCATCGTTTGAACCACATAGTTCAACAAAGCACGGCCGTTTTTAATGACCAACTAATAACTTCTGCTATTTACCTGATTAGAGTTCTCAAAAAAATGCACCTGTATTGAACAAAGCACCTAATCACTCACGTAATATTTTCTTGCTCCCTGTCATTTCGCTGTATTTTATGTTTGATTTAGCACAGTTTCCCTCTTATACTCCGAAAGTTCCCTTAGGCATTTGTGCGCATGCGCACTACTCATAAATGTTGCTTTATAGAGGACGCACAAAAATACTGAATAAAATCATTTATATTTAGGTTAAACGTATGTTATAGCTTTTACTTCATGTTAGCTTGCAAATTATGCCCAAGAACATAATTTATTAAGCCATATGTCTTGCTAACAAGAAACAATGCTTCTAACCACAGGTCACGTACGAAAAATAATGCCCAGTTTAGGCCATTCCACTCCACTGAAGGGGTGGAGCGGAAAATGAAAATAAATACGGCCTTTTAAAATTTAAATGTTCCAGCGATTTCATTCCGTCAACCCCTTTGAACAAGAGCTAATTTCAGGAGTTTGCAAGCAGTTTCATTTAAAACGGAGAGAGCTGCCTTCAGCCAGTGTTTTCTGTTTTACTGACATGAGAGTCAAGGCTCCGAGCTCTCGGTCTGAACTACACCACTGAGCCTCTTTAAAAGCATTTAAATAAAAACACTCCAGCGACTGTACACAATGTAAACAGAATATCATTTTAAAGAGCTATATTAAGCGCATATGAGCTGTTTATGTGGTTTACGGATGAGCTTCGGGGCTGGCGTTTCTTCGTCCGTGTTCACAAAACTACATATTTTAAAGGCATTAAAAATAATAAAAAATAAAACACTCCAGCGATTGAACAATAATTGTAGATTAGTGTTTTTAAAACGTTAAAATGCTTGCTTATTTGTGCAGCATTTTTGTGGAAACGAATAAGCTAGTAAAGACTGTTTCATATGGTCTCATCGTTTGAACCACGTTAGTTCAACAAAGTACGGCTGTTGTTAACCTCACCAATAACTTATGCTATTTAACTGATTAGAGCTCTCAAAAAAATGCACCTGTATTGAACAAAGCACCTAATCACTCACGTAATATTTTCTTGCTCCCTGTCATTTCGCTGTATTTTATGTTTGATTTAGCACAGTTTCCCTCTTATACTCCGAAAGTTCCCTTAGGCATTTGTGCGCATGCGCACTACTCATAAATGGTGCTTTATAGAGGACGCACAAAAATACTGAATAAAATCATTTATATTTAGGTTAAACGTAGGTTATAGCTTTTACTGCATGTTAGCTTGCAAATTATGCCCAAGAACATAATTTATTAAGCCATATGTCTTGCTAACAAGAAACAATGCTTCTAACCACAGGTCACGTATGAAAAATAATGCCCAGTTTAGGCCATTCCACTCCACTGAAGGGGTTTAGCGGAAAATGAAAATAAATACGGCCTTTTAAAATTTAAATGTTCCAGCGATTTCATTCCGTCAACCCCTTTGAACAAGAGCTAATTTCAGGAGTTTGCAAGCAGTTTCATTTAAAACGGAGAGAGCTGCCTTCAGCCAGTGTTTTCTGTTGTACTGACATGAGAGTCAAGGCTCCGAGCTCTCGGTCTGCGAACTACATCACTGAGCCTCTTTTAAAAGCATTTAAATAAAAACACTCCAGCGACTGTACGCAATGTAAACATAATATCATTTTAAAGAGCTATATTAAGCGCATATGAGCTGCTTTATATGGTTTACGGATGAGCTTCGGGGCTGGCGTTTCTTCGTCCGTGTTCACAAAACTACACATTTTAAAGGCATTTAAAAAATAAAAAATAAAAACACTCCAGCGATTGAACAGTAATAGTAGATTAGTGTATTGAAAACGTTAAAATGCTTGCTTATTTGTGCTGCATTTTTGTGGAAACGAATTAGCTAGTAAAGACTGTTTCATGAATATGGTCTCATCGTTTGAACCACATAGTTCAACAAAGCACGGCCGTTTTTAATGACCAACTAATAACTTCTGCTATTTACCTGATTAGAGTTCTCAAAAAAATGCACCTGTATTGAACAAAGCACCTAATCACTCACGTAATATTTTCTTGCTCCCTGTCATTTCGCTGTATTTTATGTTTGATTTAGCACAGTTTCCCTCTTATACTCCGAAAGTTCCCTTAGGCATTTGTGCGCATGCGCACTACTCATAAATGTTGCTTTATAGAGGACGCACAAAAATACTGAATAAAATCATTTATATTTAGGTTAAACGTAGGTTATAGCTTTTACTTCATGTTAGCTTGCAAATTATGCCCAAGAACATAATTTATTAAGCCATATGTCTTGCTAACAAGAAACAATGCTTCTAACCACAGGTCACGTACGAAAAATAATGCCCAGTTTAGGCCATTCCACTCCACTGAAGGGGTGGAGCGGAAAATGAAAATAAATACGGCCTTTTAAAATTTAAATGTTCCAGCGATTTCATTCCGTCAACCCCTTTGAACAAGAGCTAATTTCAGGAGTTTGCAAGCAGTTTCATTTAAAACGGAGAGAGCTGCCTTCAGCCAGTGTTTTCTGTTTTACTGACATGAGAGTCAAGGCTCCGAGCTCTCGGTCTCTTTAAAAGCATTTAAATAAAAACACTCCAGCGACTGTACACAATGTAAACAGAATATCATTTTAAAGAGCTATATTAAGCGCATATGAGCTGTTTATGTGGTTTACGGATGACCTTCGGGGCTGGCGTTTCTTCGTCCGTGTTCACAAAACTACATATTTTAAAGGCATTTAAAAAATAAAAAAACACTCCAGCGATTGAACAATAATTGTAGATTAGTGTATTGAAAACGTTAAAATGCTTGCTTATTTGTGCTGCATTTTTGTGGAAACGAATTAGCTAGTAAAGACTGTTTCATGAATATGGTCTCATCGTTTGAACCACATAGTTCAACAAAGCACGGCCGTTTTTAATGACCAACTAATAACTTCTGCTATTTACCTGATTAGAGTTCTCAAAAAAATGCACCTGTATTGAACAAAGCACCTAATCACTCACGTAATATTTTCTTGCTCCCTGTCATTTCGCTGTATTTTATGTTTGATTTAGCACAGTTTCCCTCTTATACTCCGAAAGTTCCCTTAGGCATTTGTGCGCATGCGCACTACTCATAAATGTTGCTTTATAGAGGACGCACAAAAATACTGAATAAAATCATTTATATTTAGGTTAAACGTAGGTTATAGCTTTTACTTCATGTTAGCTTGCAAATTATGCCCAAGAACATAATTTATTAAGCCATATGTCTTGCTAACAAGAAACAATGCTTCTAACCACAGGTCACGTACGAAAAATAATGCCCAGTTTAGGCCATTCCACTCCACTGAAGGGGTGGAGCGGAAAATGAAAATAAATACGGCCTTTTAAAATTTAAATGTTCCAGCGATTTCATTCCGTCAACCCCTTTGAACAAGAGCTAATTTCAGGAGTTTGCAAGCAGTTTCATTTAAAACGGAGAGAGCTGCCTTCAGCCAGTGTTTTCTGTTTTACTGACATGAGAGTCAAGGCTCCGAGCTCTCGGTCTCTTTAAAAGCATTTAAATAAAAACACTCCAGCGACTGTACACAATGTAAACAGAATATCATTTTAAAGAGCTATATTAAGCGCATATGAGCTGTTTATGTGGTTTACGGATGACCTTCGGGGCTGGCGTTTCTTCGTCCGTGTTCACAAAACTACATATTTTAAAGGCATTTAAAAAATAAAAAAACACTCCAGCGATTGAACAATAATTGTAGATTAGTGTATTTAAAACGTTAAAATGCTTGCTTATTTGTGCTGCATTTTTGTGGAAACGAATTAGCTAGTAAAGACTGTTTCATGAATATGGTCTCATCGTTTGAACCACATAGTTCAACAAAGCACGGCCGTTTTTAATGACCAACTAATAACTTCTGCTATTTACCTGATTAGAGTTCTCAAAAAAATGCACCTGTATTGAACAAAGCACCTAATCACTCACGTAATATTTTCTTGCTCCCTGTCATTTCGCTGTATTTTATGTTTGATTTAGCACAGTTTCCCTCTTATACTCCGAAAGTTCCCTTAGGCATTTGTGCGCATGCGCACTACTCATAAATGTTGCTTTATAGAGGACGCACAAAAATACTGAATAAAATCATTTATATTTAGGTTAAACGTAGGTTATAGCTTTTACTTCATGTTAGCTTGCAAATTATGCCCAAGAACATAATTTATTAAGCCATATGTCTTGCTAACAAGAAACAATGCTTCTAACCACAGGTCACGTACGAAAAATAATGCCCAGTTTAGGCCATTCCACTCCACTGAAGGGGTGGAGCGGAAAATGAAAATAAATACGGCCTTTTAAAATTTAAATGTTCCAGCGATTTCATTCCGTCAACCCCTTTGAACAAGAGCTAATTTCAGGAGTTTGCAAGCAGTTTCATTTAAAACGGAGAGAGCTGCCTTCAGCCAGTGTTTTCTGTTTTACTGACATGAGAGTCAAGGCTCCGAGCTCTCGGTCTCTTTAAAAGCATTTAAATAAAAACACTCCAGCGACTGTACACAATGTAAACAGAATATCATTTTAAAGAGCTATATTAAGTGCATATGAGCTGTTTATGTGGTTTACGGATGACCTTCGGGGCTGGCGTTTCTTCGTCCGTGTTCACAAAACTACATATTTTAAAGGCATTTAAAAAATAAAAAAACACTCCAGCGATTGAACAATAATTGTAGATTAGTGTATTTAAAACGTTAAAATGCTTGCTTATTTGTGCAGCATTTTTGTGGAAACGAATAAGCTAGTAAAGACTGTTTCATATGGTCTCATCGTTTGAACCACGTTAGTTCAACAAAGTACGGCTGTTGTTAACCTCACCAATAACTTATGCTATTTAACTGATTAGAGCTCTCAAAAAAATGCACCTGTATTGAACAAAGCACCTAATCACTCACGTAATATTTTCTTGCTCCCTGTCATTTCGCTGTATTTTATGTTTGATTTAGCACAGTTTCCCTCTTATACTCCGAAAGTTCCCTTAGGCATTTGTGCGCATGCGCACTACTCATAAATGTTGCTTTATAGAGGACGCACAAAAATACTGAATAAAATCATTTATATTTAGGTTAAACGTAGGTTATAGCTTTTACTGCATGTTAGCTTGCAAATTATGCCCAAGAACATAATTTATTAAGCCATATGTCTTGCTAACAAGAAACAATGCTTCTAACCACAGGTCACGTACGAAAAATAATGCCCAGTTTAGGCCATTCCACTCCACTGAAGGGGTTTAGCGGAAAATGAAAATAAATACGGCCTTTTAAAATTTAAATGTTCCAGCGATTTCATTCCGTCAACCCCTTTGAACAAGAGCTAATTTCAGGAGTTTGCAAGCGGTTTCATTTAAAACGGAGAGAGCTGCCTTCAGCCAGTGTTTTCTGTTGTACTGACATGAGAGTCAAGGCTCCGAGCTCTCGGTCTGCGAACTACATCACTGAGCCTCTTTTAAAAGCATTTAAATAAAAACACTCCAGCGACTGTACGCAATGTAAACATAATATCATTTTAAAGAGCTATATTAAGCGCATATGAGCTGCTTTATATGGTTTACGGATGAGCTTCGGGGCTGGCGTTTCTTCGTCCGTGTTCACAAAACTACACATTTTAAAGGCATTTAAAAAATAAAAAATAAAAACACTCCAGCGATTGAACAGTAATAGTAGATTAGTGTATTGAAAACGTTAAAATGCTTGCTTATTTGTGCTGCATTTTTGTGGAAACGAATTAGCTAGTAAAGACTGTTTCATGAATATGGTCTCATCGTTTGAACCACATAGTTCAACAAAGCACGGCCGTTTTTAATGACCAACTAATAACTTCTGCTATTTACCTGATTAGAGTTCTCAAAAAAATGCACCTGTATTGAACAAAGCACCTAATCACTCACGTAATATTTTCTTGCTCCCTGTCATTTCGCTGTATTTTATGTTTGATTTAGCACAGTTTCCCTCTTATACTCCGAAAGTTCCCTTAGGCATTTGTGCGCATGCGCACTACTCATAAATGTTGCTTTATAGAGGACGCACAAAAATACTGAATAAAATCATTTATATTTAGGTTAAACGTATGTTATAGCTTTTACTTCATGTTAGCTTGCAAATTATGCCCAAGAACATAATTTATTAAGCCATATGTCTTGCTAACAAGAAACAATGCTTCTAACCACAGGTCACGTACGAAAAATAATGCCCAGTTTAGGCCATTCCACTCCACTGAAGGGGTGGAGCGGAAAATGAAAATAAATACGGCCTTTTAAAATTTAAATGTTCCAGCGATTTCATTCCGTCAACCCCTTTGAACAAGAGCTAATTTCAGGAGTTTGCAAGCAGTTTCATTTAAAACGGAGAGAGCTGCCTTCAGCCAGTGTTTTCTGTTTTACTGACATGAGAGTCAAGGCTCCGAGCTCTCGGTCTCTTTAAAAGCATTTAAATAAAAACACTCCAGCGACTGTACACAATGTAAACAGAATATCATTTTAAAGAGCTATATTAAGCGCATATGAGCTGTTTATGTGGTTTACGGATGAGCTTCGGGGCTGGCGTTTCTTCGTCCGTGTTCACAAAACTACACATTTTAAAGGCATTTAAAAAATAAAAAATAAAAACACTCCAGCGATTGAACAGTAATAGTAGATTAGTGTATTGAAAACGTTAAAATGCTTGCTTATTTGTGCTGCATTTTTGTGGAAACGAATTAGCTAGTAAAGACTGTTTCATGAATATGGTCTCATCGTTTGAACCACATAGTTCAACAAAGCACGGCCGTTTTTAATGACCAACTAATAACTTCAGCTATTTACCTGATTAGAGTTCTCAAAAAAAGCAACTGTATTGAACATAGCAACTAATCACTCATTTAATATTTTTTATTCCCTGTCATTTCGCTGTATTTTATGTTTGATTTAGCACAGTTTCCCTCTTATACTCCGAAAGTTCCCTTAGGCATTTGTGCGCATGCGCACTACTCATAAATGTTGCTTTATAGAGGACGCACAAAAATACTGAATAAAATCATTTATATTTAGGTTAAACGTAGGTTATAGCTTTTACTTCATGTTAGCTTGCAAATTATGCCCAAGAACATAATTTATTAAGGCATATGTCTTGCTAACAAGAAACAATGCTTCTAACCACAGGTCACGTACGAAAAATAATGCCCAGTTTAGGCCATTCCACTCCACTGAAGGGGTGGAGCGGAAAATGAAAATAAATACGGCCTTTTAAAATTTAAATGTTCCAGCGATTTCATTCCGTCAACCCCTTTGAACAAGAGCTAATTTCAGGAGTTTGCAAGCAGTTTCATTTAAAACGGAGAGAGCTGTCTTCAGCCAGTGTTTTCTGTTTTACTGACATGAGAGTCAAGGCTCCGAGCTCTCGGTCTGCGAACTACACCACTGAGCCTCTTTAAAAGCATTTAAATAAAAACACTCCAGCGACTGTACACAATGTAAACAGAATATCATTTTAAAGAGCTATATTAAGCGCATATGAGCTGTTTATGTGGTTTACGGATGAGCTTCGGGGCTGGCGTTTCTTCGTCCGTGTTCACAAAACTACATATTTTAAAGGCATTAAAAATAATAAAAAATAAAACACTCCAGCGATTGAACAATAATTGTAGATTAGTGTTTTTAAAACGTTAAAATGCTTGCTTATTTGTGCAGCATTTTTGTGGAAACGAATAAGCTAGTAAAGACTGTTTCATATGGTCTCATCGTTTGAACCACGTTAGTTCAACAAAGTACGGCTGTTGTTAACCTCACCAATAACTTATGCTATTTAACTGATTAGAGCTCTCAAAAAAATGCACCTGTATTGAACAAAGCACCTAATCACTCACGTAATATTTTCTTGCTCCCTGTCATTTCGCTGTATTTTATGTTTGATTTAGCACAGTTTCCCTCTTATACTCCGAAAGTTCCCTTAGGCATTTGTGCGCATGCGCACTACTCATAAATGGTGCTTTATAGAGGACGCACAAAAATACTGAATAAAATCATTTATATTTAGGTTAAACGTAGGTTATAGCTTTTACTGCATGTTAGCTTGCAAATTATGCCCAAGAACATAATTTATTAAGCCATATGTCTTGCTAACAAGAAACAATGCTTCTAACCACAGGTCACGTACGAAAAATAATGCCCAGTTTAGGCCATTCCACTCCACTGAAGGGGTTTAGCGGAAAATGAAAATAAATACGGCCTTTTAAAATTTAAATGTTCCAGCGATTTCATTCCGTCAACCCCTTTGAACAAGAGCTAATTTCAGGAGTTTGCAAGCAGTTTCATTTAAAACGGAGAGAGCTGCCTTCAGCCAGTGTTTTCTGTTGTACTGACATGAGAGTCAAGGCTCCGAGCTCTCGGTCTGCGAACTACATCACTGAGCCTCTTTTAAAAGCATTTAAATAAAAACACTCCAGCGACTGTACGCAATGTAAACAGAATATCATTTTAAAGAGCTATATTAAGCGCATATGAGCTGTTTATGTGGTTTACGGATGACCTTCGGGGCTGGCGTTTCTTCGTCCGTGTTCACAAAACTACACATTTTAAAGGCATTTAAAAAATAAAAAATAAAAACACTCCAGCGATTGAACAGTAATAGTAGATTAGTGTATTGAAAACGTTAAAATGCTTGCTTATTTGTGCTGCATTTTTGTGGAAACGAATTAGCTAGTAAAGACTGTTTCATGAATATGGTCTCATCGTTTGAACCACATAGTTCAACAAAGCACGGCCGTTTTTAATGACCAACTAATAACTTCTGCTATTTACCTGATTAGAGTTCTCAAAAAAATGCACCTGTATTGAACAAAGCACCTAATCACTCACGTAATATTTTCTTGCTCCCTGTCATTTCGCTGTATTTTATGTTTGATTTAGCACAGTTTCCCTCTTATACTCCGAAAGTTCCCTTAGGCATTTGTGCGCATGCGCACTACTCATAAATGTTGCTTTATAGAGGACGCACAAAAATACTGAATAAAATCATTTATATTTAGGTTAAACGTAGGTTATAGCTTTTACTTCATGTTAGCTTGCAAATTATGCCCAAGAACATAATTTATTAAGCCATATGTCTTGCTAACAAGAAACAATGCTTCTAACCACAGGTCACGTACGAAAAATAATGCCCAGTTTAGGCCATTCCACTCCACTGAAGGGGTGGAGCGGAAAATGAAAATAAATACGGCCTTTTAAAATTTAAATGTTCCAGCGATTTCATTCCGTCAACCCCTTTGAACAAGAGCTAATTTCAGGAGTTTGCAAGCAGTTTCATTTAAAACGGAGAGAGCTGCCTTCAGCCAGTGTTTTCTGTTTTACTGACATGAGAGTCAAGGCTCCGAGCTCTCGGTCTCTTTAAAAGCATTTAAATAAAAACACTCCAGCGACTGTACACAATGTAAACAGAATATCATTTTAAAGAGCTATATTAAGCGCATATGAGCTGTTTATGTGGTTTACGGATGAGCTTCGGGGCTGGCGTTTCTTCGTCCGTGTTCACAAAACTACACATTTTAAAGGCATTTAAAAAATAAAAAATAAAAACACTCCAGCGATTGAACAGTAATAGTAGATTAGTGTATTGAAAACGTTAAAATGCTTGCTTATTTGTGCTGCATTTTTGTGGAAACGAATTAGCTAGTAAAGACTGTTTCATGCATATGGTCTCATCGTTTGAACCACATAGTTCAACAAAGCACGGCCGTTTTTAATGACCAACTAATAACTTCTGCTATTTACCTGATTAGAGTTCTCAAAAAAATGCACCTGTATTGAACAAAGCACCTAATCACTCACGTAATATTTTCTTGCTCCCTGTCATTTCGCTGTATTTTATGTTTGATTTAGCACAGTTTCCCTCTTATACTCCGAAAGTTCCCTTAGGCATTTGTGCGCATGCGCACTACTCATAAATGTTGCTTTATAGAGGACGCACAAAAATACTGAATAAAATCATTTATATTTAGGTTAAACGTAGGTTATAGCTTTTACTTCATGTTAGCTTGCAAATTATGCCCAAGAACATAATTTATTAAGCCATATGTCTTGCTAACAAGAAACAATGCTTCTAACCACAGGTCACGTACGAAAAATAATGCCCAGTTTAGGCCATTCCACTCCACTGAAGGGGTGGAGCGGAAAATGAAAATAAATACGGCCTTTTAAAATTTAAATGTTCCAGCGATTTCATTCCGTCAACCCCTTTGAACAAGAGCTAATTTCAGGAGTTTGCAAGCAGTTTCATTTAAAACGGAGAGAGCTGCCTTCAGCCAGTGTTTTCTGTTTTACTGACATGAGAGTCAAGGCTCCGAGCTCTCGGTCTCTTTAAAAGCATTTAAATAAAAACACTCCAGCGACTGTACACAATGTAAACAGAATATCATTTTAAAGAGCTATATTAAGCGCATATGAGCTGTTTATGTGGTTTACGGATGACCTTCGGGGCTGGCGTTTCTTCGTCCGTGTTCACAAAACTACACATTTTAAAGGCATTTAAAAAATAAAAAATAAAAACACTCCAGCGATTGAACAGTAATAGTAGATTAGTGTATTGAAAACGTTAAAATGCTTGCTTATTTGTGCTGCATTTTTGTGGAAACGAATTAGCTAGTAAAGACTGTTTCATGAATATGGTCTCATCGTTTGAACCACATAGTTCAACAAAGCACGGCCGTTTTTAATGACCAACTAATAACTTCTGCTATTTACCTGATTAGAGTTCTCAAAAAAATGCACCTGTATTGAACAAAGCACCTAATCACTCACGTAATATTTTCTTGCTCCCTGTCATTTCGCTGTATTTTATGTTTGATTTAGCACAGTTTCCCTCTTATACTCCGAAAGTTCCCTTAGGCATTTGTGCGCATGCGCACTACTCATAAATGTTGCTTTATAGAGGACGCACAAAAATACTGAATAAAATCATTTATATTTAGGTTAAACGTAGGTTATAGCTTTTACTTCATGTTAGCTTGCAAATTATGCCCAAGAACATAATTTATTAAGCCATATGTCTTGCTAACAAGAAACAATGCTTCTAACCACAGGTCACGTACGAAAAATAATGCCCAGTTTAGGCCATTCCACTCCACTGAAGGGGTGGAGCGGAAAATGAAAATAAATACGGCCTTTTAAAATTTAAATGTTCCAGCGATTTCATTCCGTCAACCCCTTTGAACAAGAGCTAATTTCAGGAGTTTGCAAGCAGTTTCATTTAAAACGGAGAGAGCTGCCTTCAGCCAGTGTTTTCTGTTTTACTGACATGAGAGTCAAGGCTCCGAGCTCTCGGTCTCTTTAAAAGCATTTAAATAAAAACACTCCAGCGACTGTACACAATGTAAACAGAATATCATTTTAAAGAGCTATATTAAGCGCATATGAGCTGTTTATGTGGTTTACGGATGAGCTTCGGGGCTGGCGTTTCTTCGTCCGTGTTCACAAAACTACACATTTTAAAGGCATTTAAAAAATAAAAAATAAAAACACTCCAGCGATTGAACAGTAATAGTAGATTAGTGTATTGAAAACGTTAAAATGCTTGCTTATTTGTGCTGCATTTTTGTGGAAACGAATTAGCTAGTAAAGACTGTTTCATGAATATGGTCTCATCGTTTGAACCACATAGTTCAACAAAGCACGGCCGTTTTTAATGACCAACTAATAACTTCAGCTATTTACCTGATTAGAGTTCTCAAAAAAAGCAACTGTATTGAACATAGCAACTAATCACTCATTTAATATTTTTTATTCCCTGTCATTTCGCTGTATTTTATGTTTGATTTAGCACAGTTTCCCTCTTATACTCCGAAAGTTCCCTTAGGCATTTGTGCGCATGCGCACTACTCATAAATGTTGCTTTATAGAGGACGCACAAAAATACTGAATAAAATCATTTATATTTAGGTTAAACGTAGGTTATAGCTTTTACTTCATGTTAGCTTGCAAATTATGCCCAAGAACATAATTTATTAAGGCATATGTCTTGCTAACAAGAAACAATGCTTCTAACCACAGGTCACGTACGAAAAATAATGCCCAGTTTAGGCCATTCCACTCCACTGAAGGGGTGGAGCGGAAAATGAAAATAAATACGGCCTTTTAAAATTTAAATGTTCCAGCGATTTCATTCCGTCAACCCCTTTGAACAAGAGCTAATTTCAGGAGTTTGCAAGCAGTTTCATTTAAAACGGAGAGAGCTGTCTTCAGCCAGTGTTTTCTGTTTTACTGACATGAGAGTCAAGGCTCCGAGCTCTCGGTCTGCGAACTACACCACTGAGCCTCTTTAAAAGCATTTAAATAAAAACACTCCAGCGACTGTACACAATGTAAACAGAATATCATTTTAAAGAGCTATATTAAGCGCATATGAGCTGTTTATGTGGTTTACGGATGAGCTTCGGGGCTGGCGTTTCTTCGTCCGTGTTCACAAAACTACATATTTTAAAGGCATTAAAAATAATAAAAAATAAAACACTCCAGCGATTGAACAATAATTGTAGATTAGTGTTTTTAAAACGTTAAAATGCTTGCTTATTTGTGCAGCATTTTTGTGGAAACGAATAAGCTAGTAAAGACTGTTTCATATGGTCTCATCGTTTGAACCACGTTAGTTCAACAAAGTACGGCTGTTGTTAACCTCACCAATAACTTATGCTATTTAACTGATTAGAGCTCTCAAAAAAATGCACCTGTATTGAACAAAGCACCTAATCACTCACGTAATATTTTCTTGCTCCCTGTCATTTCGCTGTATTTTATGTTTGATTTAGCACAGTTTCCCTCTTATACTCCGAAAGTTCCCTTAGGCATTTGTGCGCATGCGCACTACTCATAAATGGTGCTTTATAGAGGACGCACAAAAATACTGAATAAAATCATTTATATTTAGGTTAAACGTAGGTTATAGCTTTTACTGCATGTTAGCTTGCAAATTATGCCCAAGAACATAATTTATTAAGCCATATGTCTTGCTAACAAGAAACAATGCTTCTAACCACAGGTCACGTACGAAAAATAATGCCCAGTTTAGGCCATTCCACTCCACTGAAGGGGTTTAGCGGAAAATGAAAATAAATACGGCCTTTTAAAATTTAAATGTTCCAGCGATTTCATTCCGTCAACCCCTTTGAACAAGAGCTAATTTCAGGAGTTTGCAAGCAGTTTCATTTAAAACGGAGAGAGCTGCCTTCAGCCAGTGTTTTCTGTTGTACTGACATGAGAGTCAAGGCTCCGAGCTCTCGGTCTGCGAACTACATCACTGAGCCTCTTTTAAAAGCATTTAAATAAAAACACTCCAGCGACTGTACGCAATGTAAACATAATATCATTTTAAAGAGCTATATTAAGCGCATATGAGCTGCTTTATATGGTTTACGCAACCCAGTCTCATATAAAAACGTACCCTGACTACGTTGGTCCAAAGTGCAAAACGTAGAGGGGTTACAATAACGGCCCTTGAATTGTATGACTGTTACGTTTTTTTTGCCTTTTCTTTTCCTATTGTTTTACGTCCAAGTCACGTGACTTTCAAGATTCTAACCGTGAGAACAAAAAACATGGCGGACATTTCTCTCATTTTTAGTGAAAAACTCAATATTTAGAATTAGTTTCTGCATAAAAATAAGTTTTGATTACATTTCTAGCGAGAAATATATATATTATTTTCATAATATTCACTCAGTCAATGTACACAATCACTCGCTTGCTCGTTGTTGTGAAGATTTTTCAGATCTCGCCAGAATAATGTGAAACTGCAACGTTTTGGTTGCTATGGACGCTGCTATCGGTGGATGGATGGATGGATGGTCTCACTCCCAACTCGTCATATATTGACGCTTGGTCAGGAACCCTCGGCGTCACTTATTGACGAACAGGGAACCCCTTCAGCGTCACATTTAGACGTGCAGGGATTCCCTATAGAATCTGTACCGGAGCCTGAGGCGTTGAAATTTGACGTGTTAGGTGTATTAAGCACGGGTCGTAACCACGATAAATAGGAATAAAAAAAAAAAGAATAAATAAGTTATGGCAGGGCTAGTCAGTTGGCGGCCACAAGGTCATATTTATTTAGCTCGTCAACTGATTTTTATTTTATTTTAAAATAAAATAAACGCTGTCTGATATCAAAGTGCTGTCTGTGAAACAGCGTTCAGCGGTGACTTTAACAACGCTCCATAGCGCGAGCAACACCAGTATCCTAAGCACTTTAGGTGTTTTCTAGTTTTTATCGGAGGTTTATTGATATTGATAAGCGTATTGTATGTAATGTGCTGTGATTTTGTTTGGTTAATCAATGATTAATCAGCGCAATGCGATTAATAATAATAATCATTATTATTTAATTATTTGTTTGTTTGTTTGTTTATTGGTTGGTTGATTGATTGATTATTTATATTGTATTTTTATTTATTTATTAATAAGTCGATCAATCTGTGGAGCTGACGTCATTGTATGGCGCGATCCCAAGATCCATTGCGATTTTCCACTCGGTAAGTAGAACAGTTAATTGATATAGATGTGAACAATTTCTTACATTTTCGGTACAAAAAGTCAGTTTCAGGTCAAGAAGTTGTGTTTAGAACCTTTAGAAGTGCAAGGTAGTAGTTTCGTGATGCAGTAAATGACAGCAGACATTATAAAAATATAATTAGCTGCACCATATGTGTAGTATGCTAGTAAGTTAGCTAATTAAATTCAAGTTTGTTTATTTTTTTCCACATATAATAATGCAAGGTAATATGATAAGAGACTGCATGATTTTTATTATGTGTTTTCATATTACAGTAGCTCACAACACTTCAGCCAATTATAAATGTTGAGATGAGGAACAGTGTTGCCAGATTGGTTTGTTTTCCAGTAATTGTTAGAAATCCACACCAAATTATATAGTAAAAACACAAATCTTAACAATGGTACACAATACAAATGTATTCATAGCTACGACAATACTGTGGCTTATAACAATTATTTAATATGTCATAATAAAGCAAATTAAGTGTTCTTCTCTAAAGAAGGCTACTTTGTTTCGACATTGTAAACTGTTTTCCATGTCTGTCATTTGGCATAACAGAGTTATCAAAATTTCACCTGTCCAAGCCCATTTTATCCCATGTAGTACAACTCAAAACCAGTCAAAAACTGCCTAATCTGCCAACACTGATGAAAAAATAACTGGTAAAATTGTAAGAAATTCTGAATTCTGATTTTTTTTCTCTTACCAGGTCCTTCACATTTACCAGCTTCTCACTTCTCCTTTATTTAACACGACCCACACACAGACACACAGACACACACACACACACACACACACACACACACACACACACACACACACACAAACCAAAGGCACTTTTAAGAGCCACGTCTGTCTTTTTAACTTGTCTCTCTGTAGATTGCTGTCCCTCTCTCTCTCTCTCTCTCTCTCTCTCTCTCTCTCTCTCTCTCTCTCTCTCTCTTTACATCTGTATCTGTCCATTATTCTGTTCCTCTCAATAGGTCTTAGTCTGTCTGTTTTTTTTGTTTGTTTGTTTTGTTTATTTCTGCTGTATATTATTTTAGTTTTTTTTTTTTAAGTTATGACAAGGCCCAAATTTAGGCCCTGCCCATCTTGCCAGACTCCCAATCAGGCAAGCAGGAAAACCTGCTATGTCTGCTTTGGAAGTCTGTCCAATAAACAAAAATTAAAAGAAAAAGTGGTGTCACTGGACAGCGAGTGGGGGAAATCTGTTATGAAAAGCAGAAATGTTGGCCGCATAATTGATTCTGCCCGTATTGCAGTAAGTAAAAAAAAGCTAATTTTTCATAAGTGTTATTTGAAGTGTAACTGTAAGCACATATTTGTCACATATCATAGACTAGTACCAGTGTGATGTGGCCTTTATAAACTTATTTAAGGAAGACTCTATCTTTATCTTTAACTTGTGTTAAAGAGAAACAATAAGTTGTGTTCTCTGTCACATAATGACTCAGTCATGTTGGCAATGTTAGAAACTGAAAGAGTACCTCTGGCCTTATCTGAAATTGAACTTTGATCATATAAAATACAAGATGTGGTAATGCTTTTTCTCAAATAATCTTTACAAAACAGATTAAGGCTCATTTTCTTACATTGCACTTCATTAAATGACCTTAAAATAAAATTGCTTTATACAGTACTAATGTATCTAATATTTCAGTTAGTTTAACTAATGTGTAGTAACTGCTTTTGTTCATTTCAGGTGCGGAAACTTGAGGCAGTGGGTTACAAGCCCATTTTATTTATAGGAAAACAAGATAAAAAAAATCTAATAAGTGGGTTGCAGACATAATAACCCATCTGCACCCCACTCCTGTCACAAGAAATTTTTTGGAGAAAATGCGAAGGGCTTACGAATTTATCTTGACTAAGGGTAAGAGCAAGATTTTTGCTCAAAAATAATAATTATTATTTAAAATATATGTACAATGACATCCCCATAGCAGAGCAGCACAACAGCCCCAGTCAGGAGCAGTGCAACGGTTCCGTTGTGGAGCAGTCGGAGAGCCTCACCGTGGAGCAGTCGGAGAGCCTCACCGTGGAGCAGTCGGAGAGCCTTACCGTGGAGCAGTCGGAGAGCCTTACCGTGGAGCAGTCGGAGAGCCTTACCGTGGAGCAGCCGGAGAGCCTTACCGTGGAGCAGTCGGAGAGCCTCACCGTGGAGCAGTCGGAGAGCCTTACCGTGGAGCAGTCGGAGAGCCTTACCGTGGAGCAGTCGGAGAGCCTTACCGTGGAGCAGCCGGAGAGCCTTACCGTGGAGCAGTCGGAGAGCCTTACCGTGGAGCAGTCGGAGAGCCTTACCGTGGAGCAGTCGGAGAGCCTCACCGTGGAGCAGCCGGAGAGCCTTACCGTGGAGCAGTCGGAGAGCCTTACCGTGGAGCATTTGGAGAGCCTTACCGTGGAGCAGTCGGAGAGCCTTACCGTGGAGCAGTCGGAGAGCCTCACCGTGGAGCAGTCAGAGAGCCTTACCGTGGAGCAGCCGGAGAGCCTCACTGTGGAGCAGTCGGAGAGCCTTACCGTGGAGCAGCCGGAGAGCCTAACCGTGGAGCAGTCGGACAGTCTCACAAAGGAGTCCGAGACTGTATTTGTACTCGACCTGGTTCCTCTCTCTTTCCCACACTCTCCCACTTCTCTCTCTCCTTCCTCCTCTACTGTTGTTCTTCCTCCATACTCTTCTCCTCCTCCACCTCCACTGCCATGTTCTAAGTCTTTGTGACACAGGAAGAAAAGGACGACACCAGCCCCTTCTGCCACCTCTGTCTCTTCTCTATGTCTTATGACCACTGATCTCTCCCTTCCACAGTCTTGTCCTCCACCTGCTGCTTCTTCCATCTCCCAGTCCTTGAGTCTGGAGGGGCCATATGTGAAGAAGAGAAGAAAAAGTAAGTTTTGTTTTTCAGTGGTAAACCTTAATCCACACTATTAATGAATTTGCTCTCAGACAAAGTTGACTTCAGGCAAATTTGATTTATTTGGTTGGTTGTTTTTGTTTTTGGTTGGTTAAGTTGTTTAACTGTGTTTACGTGGCCAGTGTCCAAGGGCTGTGGTTAATGTCAATCACTATTTTAAAGGGGTCATCGGATGCAAAACCAACTTTTTCATGTTGTTTGAACATTAATGTGTGTTGGCACTTTGTGAACACAACCACCCTACAATGATGAAAATCCACCCAGTAGTATTTATTTAATCTTTAAAAGTAATATCTGACTCCGATCATACGCGTCTATGTTTGTGCGAATTGTTCCTAATACAGCTTCACCCACAGCAAAAGTAAGTATTAGGGTTTTTTTATGCATCTTTGCAAACGTCCTTTCCTAATAATGTGCTCGTTGGCAAGTTTCGCTGCTAAACATGGCTAAATGCAGATAAAGTAAACATTGGGACTCATCATACCAGGCAGAGAGGGGCGGGGCGAGCAGAGCTCATTTGCATTTAGAGGGACCTTGCAGTAAAATGAGTTGATATTTTGCAGAGCTGATTTTGACAAGGTAAAAGGGTGTTTTTTTACACTACTATTGAGAATTTTTAACCAAAATATATTATAAACTTTTCATTAAGACCCTAAAGAAGAATCATATGAACTTGTAGAAAATGGGCATGCGATGACCCCTTTAAGCTAGGAGGGCTTTTGGAAACCCAGCACAGTATATTTTGCTTGATTGACAATAAGCAGGGACAAAGTGGGACCACAGTTCACCTCACAAGTAAAATGATAACTATTAACTGGAGATTCAACTACAAAGCTTGACATTCGTTGCTTAATAAACTTTCCTTGTCTTTTAATCATTTAGGTTGCCGAAAATGTAGTAGGCAGAAGATCTTCCTATTTGATACAATAACTGGGGAAAGAATGAATGAGGTAAAATGTCTTTTATTAGGCTGCTTGCTTGTCTCAGTGACTAATTCTGGCCTTTAAAGATAACAATTCAGTGATTGCTTAAACAGCTAAAACAATTATTACTTTGTGTGTGTAGGGAAAAGCAGAATTGAAAGTCCACTGGTTGCCTTGCACTGTGTGGTAAGTCGTGTTTTATTAACTATTTAATTTCATTGCAATGCTAAGTAGTCTATTCCATGACAAATATGATGTAGGCAAAGTTTAAATGGTCTCTTGAAAGCAGCATTGAAGTTCATTTTATTGATGTCTGTGGCAAGAGAAAGCTCCCTGGTCGTGTAATTGATCCTGGCAGGAAATCATCCTCTGAAGTAGTCTGTAGAAAACTGATACAAGGTTTTGCTATGGGCGATGGTCAGTTGTCTGGACTAAAAACCAAAGTGTGACTAAATTCCAAGTTCTTGAAAGAATATTCCATTATTTTGGATACAGATAGGAGAAAGATCTACCTCCTTGTGTCAATTTAGATATCTAGTTATTAGTAAGAGCCCAGAATTTATGAATTGGAAGTGGACACAATGGATTGTGGGAGCTGGACAATTCAGTGCTTTCTAATTCATACAATTTTAAAAATAGTTGACAGTCAGCCAGTGTATTAAAAATAAAATGGAGCTGATGTGATAAAATTTTTGGTTTCTAGTTAAGTACTTAAGCTGCTACTATACATACACAACTACCTAAAGCCTATTTATTGAGCAGGACATTGACCATGGACATTACCAGTAATGTGTTACAGTAGACGTGACCTTAGTGAAAAATTTATTTATTTCATGCTAAGTATACTAAAAATAAATTTACTTATTATTTACTTAATAAAAAAATACTCTGTAATTGTACTTTTAGTATACCAACCTGGTATATTTAAAGCCTATTAAATTGGAACAAATCATTTTGTACTTAATGCTTAATACTTAATACTTAATGCAGAAGTAGTACTGAAGTCCAACTAAAGATATACTTGGATATATTTGACTGTGCTAAAGTGCAACTATTGCAAGTAAATGTTGTGTACACTTTAATTATTATCATACAATTCTCATCAATAGTGACATTAAACATATTTTTGATTAATATTAAGAAATGTGCTTTGTGCACAAGTAGTACTCCATATAAAATGTAATTATTTTTTTATATCAGTATGTTTTGAGCGATATGTCAGTAAATATGTTAATAGATTTAAACTAGACTTGCAAAAATAAATGCATTTTAAATCTATGACTTTTTTACTAGGGGAATCATGCATGCATAAAATAATTTGTCAGCATCTGAAACACTAAACTTGGATGGAGAATGCTGTTCTACATGTGATTTGCATCATTTTTTCGAGCAATGAAGATGGAAACAGTGACAGTAGTGGTGATAAAATGCATGAGGAAGATTAGGGCAGTGAGAAAAGAAGAGCAGTACTGAATATGAAGAAGAGGAGAACAATGATGAATGGCAGTGGAGGCAAGATGCAGTCACTCCTGATCCCTGAGTCTGTAGAACTGCCAGATCTACTTGTAATACAACATGAAAACATGCTGAAATTTTAAAACGTAGTCAGCATTCTGCAAGTCAAAGCCCTTTTCTAGCTAATCCAACAGTGTTTTTAAACAATTAAGTAGCCAGGGTTAATGCCACTTTAACAAATATCAATAAATGCCAGTGAACTCTCTAAATTAAACCTAACAATGATCTTGATTTTTGTTCTGTCTTCTAATGATATGTGCACTTATGATATTTTACAGTGCCAAAACTTGGGATGACACATGGGAGCCTGCCAGGGAGTTCCAACATTTTTTGACCGAGTTTCCACACCCCAACCAACCCCAACTGTTTTGTCGTTGTTGTTATTGTTTTGTTTTGCTTGCTGTTCTTCATTAAAGTTTTTGCACAGTGCATACTCTCTTCTAGTATTTTTTTTTGAAAGTTGTTGTTTTAAACATCTTTTACATTTGTCATGAACTGCGTAACAGCCAGGTAGTGTAACGTGGAGAGGACATGCTACAAATATGCTGTTTCTACATTATTTTTAAAGATTTGTGCAGTGCAGTTTTGGTATAGGTAAGTTTACATGAACTGTCTGTTATGCCAAGCATGAAAAAATACCACAACATAAATATAGTAATATTGTTACGTCCCTTTTTGTTTTATTTCTTTGTTTTGGGAAGTGTTTTGTGTCTTTCTGTGCAGGACGAAGCTGATTGGCTCCTGTAGCCTAATTGATACCACACCCTGCCTGGTCAGCTGACTCCCTGCTGCCTATAAAGACTCCACCCTCACTTCCTGCTGGAGCTCTGATAGCTCTGATGCTTGTTTGCTTGTTACTTCGCCCTTGCTGTTAGCTAGTCACCTGTGTTAGTAAGATTGAGAATCTGTGTGTGAATATTTGAGTGTGTAACAGAGTGAGTTTGGTTGTTTAGTGTTCTTAGCCCTTCTTATAATTCTGACTTCTGCCTGTTTTTGACTCTGATTCTGGATTGCCCTTACTGAATTTGACTGCTGATCTTTAAATAATTGTAGACAGTATTATTGGGGAGGTAGGGAGACCGACGCCATTTTTGTTTGATTCTTTTATTGACTGTTTTTCTGTACAGGGAGTTAGGGAAGTGATTTGTATTTTCTTTTCTTTTCTTTTGTAAATAGGTAATTTAGAGGTATTCAATTGTTAGTTATTTTTGTTTTGTTATATGGCCTGGTCGGCTCCTGAAGACATAATTCCCCGTCTGTATTGTAAATTTCATTATTTTCATTAAAACATTGTTAATTCATTTACTTCGTCCTTGCACTCTTTCATGTTGCACCCCCACCCTAGACGGGGGCGTAACAAATATATTTAGTGTTACATATTTCCCATTTACATATTTATTTTCATGTAGCCTAAAATAGAATAAGTTTATTATTAAGAATGCTTATTTAAATTGTTATATTTCTCTAAAACTGATTGCCTTTATTTGCATTCAATTTTATACTGAACTGTTATTTTCGTGTATTTAATTTCAAGTATCTAGCTGAGAGAGGATACTGTACTAAGCACTACATTTAGATTTTGACTTATTGATACATTTTGGGAAATAAGTACATATATATATATTTTTTTTTTTGACAGCTGTATACTGTATGAGAAATACTAAACTATTTCAAAACGTCTAATTTCTGCTTATATATAGCAGAAATTAGACGTTTTGGAATAGTTTAGTATTTATTCCTCATACAGTATACAGCTGTCAAAATTAGTTACCCTCTGGTTCATACCATGGAAATAGGCCCTTGCTTTGGAAAAAAGATTCACTTATCTTAACTAATCAATAATCTAATCTACATCAGGTAAGACACAGATAGGAATCAATAACTGTGAAATTTTATTTTTAATGAGAAGAAATAAATATTTAACTGCCCTTCTGTTATATGGTTATAACCCACCTTCAGCCGGAAGATCCCGTAATTACCATATTTGGAAGTAAGTGTGATGTGGATTTTGACAAGCTGTGGCTGGATTAACTTTTAGGCCAAAATACAAGGTGCTTCATTTTGTAAACTACGTTTTACTGTCATTATGACTTAAGTAATAATGTCACTGAACAATGAGGCATTGCTGTGTTGCAAGAAATTACCCATTTACCGAGATCCTAACCCTAACCCTACAGCGTAAATACAAACTTTAATGAACTACAATATACAGCGCCATGTTTTCCCGTCCCATCGACAGAGTGTAAAAGGCTTATGGGTAATGTAGTTTGAAAATCTTTTAGTAATTAAATTAAGTAAATACTATATTCAATGAATAAAGTTATATCTAAATATGTTTATTGTGCAAGCTTTTATGATATATTTGACAGCCAAGTTGAAATTTGGTATTTTACTAAGAACACTTTTTAAAACGTTTTTTTTTACAAACTTTCTGTATATGTGAAAAAACTGTTTCCAACATTATATATTAAACACAGCATAATTAGTTGTCCTGCTGATTTTCTCTTTGATATGTTAATCGGACTTTAAGTTACATCCATTTGAAATGTGCAGTTTTGTTACTCTACCAGGAGGCTCTACTGGTCCCCTGTGGGTGGAAGGGCAATAAAACCTGTACAGATGTACTCCCTTTACCATGGACAACAAACTGTGTTGTCACATTTATGCCTAAACATTTTTTTATTTCTGCCCCTTTCTATATTTACAACATGCTTGTGTTAGGTTTTGATGGTACTGTGAGACTCTGAAGACAGAATTCAGAAATACAGTAAAAATTTACACAAATATTTTAACGTAACATGTCTAGGCAACATGTTTATTATTTCTGTATATCTTTCATTCTTTCTTTCTTTTCTTTTTTCCTTTAGCAAAATGATTTTGGATGAACTTGCATTTAATGTTGGGAAATAATGATTCCTCCTTGTCATAATGGTTTTCTTTGTCTTGCTTGTCTATGTCCCTATAATCTGCTTATTCCATAAACAAGTTTCAATTGTTATACAGTACCCTACACTAGGACACAGGCATATGTGGGCTTAGGTGTTTTTTCTCCGCCCAGGGCTAAAGACCTAAAATTCCATTTTCCCCTGTGAATCATATTTATTTTCCAGCGATATCGTATACTATTTGAACTGAACTGTATGATGATATCACTGAATTCATTGATGAACTGCCAATAATGCGTTACTTACACACTATTGTCCTGTTTAAATACTGTGAAGTTGCTTTGACACAATCTGTATTGTTAAAAGCACTATATAAATAAAGGTCTTGACTTCATTATTACTCATGATTATTTAGTCTTGTAGTTGATTAAGGTGGAGCTCATTTTGAACTATTTTGTAGATATCTACTGTATCTAATGATTATTTTCAATATGAGTTAGTCTGCTAATTATTTTCTTCATTACCCAACTGATTTGGTTTGTAAGTATTATGAAAATAGTCAGAATTACACATTACCAAAAAAGAATACCAATACACATGCTGTGAACAGTTCAAACCTCAACATGATTAAACATGTCAAGCAACTAAAAATTTAAAAAATGCAATGGAACTATGTAATGTTTTTACATTAAAATGATCAACAAACTTGATCAACTTATGATCAACAAATTAGTTACCAAATAATTTTTTTGCCAATTGACTACTTGTTTTGGCTGTACTTATACTGTAAGTATGAACTACTGAGTAGTTTTATTTATACCAAAATGTCATATTTTATAAGCTCTTCATGTGCTGTCAAGTTCAGTAAAAGCTTTTTTTTCTTTTAACTGCAGCCTAGTACAACTAAAAAGTGGCATGAAAAGAAACAAATCATTGAGAGAGCAAGTACCTCAAATCTATACTTTAGAACAGTACAGTACTTACAGCCTTACAATAATGCACTTAATTTCCCTCACTGACTGGTTGTAGAGGCATGCATGCATACATTTTTATGTATGTAAAAAAAAGAGAATACACGTTGATGCACAAGGTGATGAAAAGCATATTTTATTACACTCTTTAGAATCAGGGTTTAAGGTCAAGGCCACGGTCAAGGAAAAAAAAAAGGGGTCACTGTTGATTACAGATACCAGAAATTGTCATAGTCATCAGCTGACGACTTGTTTAAGAAGTTCTCTGCTCCAGACAAAACTTGCAGGTAACACTCTCTTGCTTGCACCCGCATATCTCTGATTTTATGTAGCTTCCTGTGGATGATGCTCTGCAGACCTTTCAAACCCTCTTCACTTAGGCCACATTGCGAATCTTGAAAGAACAAAAATATAACAAAATAACATTAGGCCTCCCTTAGAAACTTTAAAAACATTCATCATTGTTGTGTATGTTTATTAGGGCTGCCCCCTAATAGTAACGCAAAAATGTTAGTCTGTTAGAAAAGTCATAGTTGGACTAAACTGGATTGACTGTGTAGTTGCAGAAAAAACAAAAATACAAACAAACTTCACAGAACATGGTGATGGTTGGTCCCTGTAATTATTAGATAGTAATTACATATAAGTGTAATGAAGGCTTACACAGCCACTTATGGTACAATAAAATATGTTTTCATTACTAGGCATGTCATCTATGTAGTTACAGGAATATGCACGTTAGTAAAAAAAAAAATCAGACTCTTACTAACAGTGAAATAAAAATAGTCTGACAGTTGTAATGGATCAAATAACTTATTCTTTCTCAGCCCTGGATCTGACTCTTTAGTGAGTCAATTTTCCAGGAAAATATTTGGTCGGGGGCAACCCTATGCTTATGTTTGTGCTATATATTACAAATACATACTTTTTAGTGTCTCAGCAAACAGTTCTCTGAGGGTCCCAGCACGAGTTGAAAGATATTTCCAATGGTGGTCCATCTCTGCAACAAGAATCTTCTGCTCCTCCTGAAGTCGCCTAACTGACATGATGATGTCGAATGCCTTTCTTTTTGTCCTTAGGTCAACAGAGTCTAGAATGCATGAGAAAAAATTATGACAAACTGACATTTAAGGCATTGTGGGTAATGTGTGTAAGTGTAAAAATATGTATGTATACGAATTGTGTACATACCACTGTGTGGCAGCTGCCATGGCCAAGCTGTCTCACCAGACAAAATGGTTTCTAAGCACAGAGTGTCTGTGTTTGGAACCATTCTGTTGTATTTCTCTACAACTGATGTCAGAATCCCCTTCTCCTCCCTGATCTAGCGGCGGATCCTGGCACGACCTTTGTTGCCATCTGTATCTTTATAGAGACGCTGGGAACGCCTCTTGATACTTGCCACCAGCACCTCAATTCGGCTGGCCAAGGCATCAACATCATTTGTGGTTGTTGTTGTTGCTGAGAAAAAATATGTGGCACAAAATTACAATAACAGTAACAATTACAATTATTCAGGACTAAACCTATTACTAGAAATATATAAATACTGGCCATTTCCTCACCGTCTGCCCACTCCTTTACATCATTGACTCAATCTTTCCAATTGGCTCTCTGTCACTGCCAGTTCGACTTTCATGGACTCTAAGTTTTGCACCTGGCTTTGTAGAGCTTTTGTGGTCTGCAATGACAAATAATCACAGATAATACAAAAACAAGAACCAAATGTTTAATGCACAGCTTCAAACACTAATAACACATTACTGAACATCTAAAACAAATTCCACTGATGTCATTACCTTCTGATATCGACGGGTCAGTGCGGTGGCCAAATTGTTGAACTTTTGCTGATTCCAGCGCATGGCCATGAGAGTCAGCATGTCTGCGCGTCCTGCAAACACAGAAAATATCATGTTACTATATTCCCCCCACTTATTATGTAATGATGTAACTAGTGAAGTACTGTATGTGGTCATTTTACCTGCTTTGGACATGTGTTTTGTGGTCACTGCAATCCTGGAGAGAAAAGCATTGCAGTTGCACTGTTCCACCTCCTCCCCTAGTGTTAAACCAGCCCCATCCTGATACGCCCCACTCCATTTCACCTGATTAGTAGTAATAAAAAAATAATGTAAATAATGCTGAGAAAGTTTTTACATTCATTTGCAGATGCCCAGTTTTGATAATCACATAGCAAAGTTCACCTACCTCGCATTTAAAATCATGGGCTTTGGCATGGAATACTGAAAGGAAGGGCTTCATGTTAAGAAGGTGCTGGAGCTCTGGGCAGCTTTTTGCAACTCTTTGGAGGTAGGGCCAATATTTGCAGGTCACATCCATACAAAAAAAAGTGATTTGCCTACTGGCCAGCTTTTCTTGTAGGTACAGGGGATATGCAAAAATTCCCCCCCTGTACATATTTAAAGCACAGAGCAGCACTCCATGCCGACACACCGCAAGCTCCAGTCCCTCCTCATCTACCTTGCTGGCAGATCTTTGGGAGGTCTCTCTGGCTGCTGACCACACCCCTCCACAAACACCTCTTCCACTGACCTATAATATAGAAAAGGGTTGAAGAAAAACAAGACTCTTCTAAACAAACTCTTGAGTAGAAGATAAATGTAGTCCTGTATGTAGTCTAATCATCTACAATTTTACATGTTTGGATGTCTTGTGAATATAGTCCACAAATCTTGTCACATCTTCATCCTTAGCTATAAAGACGTCTTCAAAGATGGCCTGTTCCTCAGATCTAAAAAAAAAAAAAAAAAAAAAAAAAAAATAATAATAATAATCTGTTGTAGCTGTAATATTATTTTACTTGGTGCACATTAAAGAGCTATTTTTTCTTATTAATATTGTTTCAACAGTGTGACATTATACACAGTTTGGAGTACCTAGCTGCATTCTTGAAACGGTAATGCTTCAGGTTTCCATCTACTGAAACTGCCAGCATATCTGGGGTGCACGCAGGACAGATGAAGGGCTCTTCCTTGCAGATTTCATCCACCTCATATCGCACAGCCTCCCACTCAAAAAAACTTCTGAAAACCGTCTGTGGAGATCTTGCCAGTCTATTAGAAGTAAGGGGGAAAAACGGATAATAATGTACGACAAATACATTAGCATCAAACAGCTTTTCAACCCACAATACAAGAGTAAACAACACTATAGGATAAATAAATTCAATACTCACATGACCAAAGCGGACACAGCATTCTTAAAAATGCTTGCCAGGACAGTCCTGGTGCTGCCATCTTCATTTCTTAAAATGAAAAAAAAAAAAGACATCTGTGGCATAAATTGTGGATTGTCAAATTGTGAAGTGAAGGGTCGCAGGTCAGTAATACCTTCGATTTAGGTCGCCCACTCCAAGTGGCTTGGTATGCCTCTCAACTCAGGCATGCTTAGATCATATCGTCCTGGAAAAATCAAAAACAAATCCACTTTAATGTAAACCTTATGTGATTAATCAGGGTTTGGATTCTTAAAATATTTTTTACATAATTTCATTTACTTTTTGAACATTACTCAAAAGTGTGTATATTTTACAAACAGACCTGTGCTCCCCTATGAGAGAAGAGCATGTATAGATGTTTATGAAAGTGAAAGTCATGACATATTGTCAAGTATGGTGACCCATACTCGAAATTGGTCCTCTGCATTTAACCCATCCAAGTGCACACACACAGCAGTGAGAAGTGAACAAAGACACACACACACACACACACACACACACACACACACACACACACACACACTGTGAACACACACCAGAACAGTGGGCAGCCATTGCTCCAGCGCCCAGGGAGCAGGTGGAAAGAGCACTGTTCATTCACAATCCCCACCTTTAATTCCTGCCGGTGCGGGAATCGAACCGGCGACCTTCGGGTTACAAGCCCAACTCTTTTACCATATAATAACACTTATCTTTACACCCTTACCATTCATTGTCATCACAGCAACATTCTTCCCTGGGTTGACCCTCAATGACTCTGGTGAACAACTGCAAATATTGTCAGGAATCTCCACAGGTACAAGCCGTACTGGAAAAGATCAAACATGTGAATTAAGATCATTTGTATTGACTGAGTAATACATTGTAATGCTTCAATGGTAATGAAGAAAATTGCTGAAAAAGTATGCAAGAGTTGCTCAAAAAGCTGACTGACACGGAATGTCCTCATAAATTCAATATCAAACAATACGAAACAAAAAGGCATTATTTAAATAGTTAAGCTTATGAGGCCTAATGATTCTCAGAATGATGTTTATGTTGTACAGTCATAAACCAGGACTTACCACAATGGGAAAGAGCCTTATCTACAACAAAAGTTGTTGGAGGCAATGGCTGGTAGAATCCAGCAGTCATGGCATCTCGGTTATGGAGAACATGCCTGGTGTGCATGCGGACATCACAATCAGCACAGAAGAAGGGGCGTGGTCGACAGTCACAACAACGGACAGCAGCTGGATTGCTCCCACACTGTTGGCAGATGTGTGGGGCCACATTTTCTTGTGCCACAGCTGTGTTCACCAGACGGGGTCTCTCTGCCCTCCACCTCTCTGCAAAGAGACTTTGTCGTATGCTCCAGTTTGAGGAAGCTAGGAGAGCATCTCTTGAGTTTCCAGGAGGTGATGCCTCATCATCTGAGGTATCGCTCAGTGAGTGCTGGAGATCTTGCAGAAAACACTCTGTTAAAATAGTATGGAATATTTAAAAACAACACTTATATATTAAAGTGTACTGCTTGGAGTGCCTTTGGATTTTGAAAATGTAATTTACACAAAAAAAGTACACACCAATAGTCTCTGGAGCAAAGGTCACCTCACAGTTAGTGTCAGGAGCATTGATGGGACGATCAGTTTTCCGAACGTGATCAGCTGTACCAGATAAAAACAACAAAAAACAACCTTTATAACATTTTCAACTTGTCCCAAGCTTAGTAGCACAAATTTACCTCCCTTATTATGAAATGGCATAAGCTCACTGTTTAACGTTTAGCTAGAGAAAAGGACTAGCAGACATTTATTTCCCAAACCCACATGTGGACAGTCCAATTACTTGCAGTTATCTGTCTATAAGTTGTCATATAGATGATAAAAGCAAATAAGACTGCTTGCTGTAAAAGCAGATCATTTAAAAAGAAACAAGCTGGTTGGCCACTGACAAGACACTCAGAACAAACTGCTTCAAACAAAGACCAATAATTTAGTGTAGTTTATACTGCTTTACACAAACACTGTATGTAATCAATTTATTTTCATGTCAAATATCAAGTGAGCAGTTCTGGTTTGATTGTTTCTCTGACATATTCCATGTCTGATACATTTATAAGTGCCTAAACAATGTAGATATTTAATATATTGAATCTACAATTATACTGACCTTTATTTGACTGATTCCTGCTTGACCTTGGTCTTGCATAGACAATGGTTCCATCAATGTCTCTTTTTCTCCAATGCACCCTTGGTTCAGGTGTCTTTACTGGTGCTGCTTCCTCCTGTTTCTGCAGCTCACCAAGCAAGTCATCAAGACTCTGGAGCTCATCGCTGAGTTCATGATGATCAACCAGGTTATCCAGCTTCATAAACTGTACTTGGAGTTCTGAATCACTCATGGTGATGGGCAGAAACACAAACAGACAGACAGAAAGACTCACAAGAAAGATGGACAGATATGACAACTACAGATGTAAACAGACAGAGAGAGAGAAAGAGTGAGTGAGCTACAGAGAGACAACTACAGGTTAACAAAATGGACGTGGCTCTTAAAAGAGCCTTTGGTTTGTGTGTGTGTGTGTGTGTGTGTGTGTGTGTGTGTGTGTGTGTGTGTGTGTGTGTGTGTGTGTGTCTGTGTGTGGGTCGTGTTAAATAAAGGAGAAGTGAAAAGCTGGTAAATGTGAAGGACCTGGTAAGAGAAAAAAATCAGAATTCAGAATTTCTTACAATTTTACCAGTTATTTTTTCATCAGTGTTGGCAGATTAGGCAGTTTTTGACTGGTTTTGAGTTGTACTACATGGGATAAAATGGGCTTGGACAGGTGAAATTTTGATAACTCTGTTATGCCAAATGACAGACATGGAAAACAGTTTACAATGTCGAAACAAAGTAGCCTTCTTTAGAGAAGAACACTTAATTTGCTTTATTATGACATATTAAATAATTGTTATAAGCCACAGTATTGTCGTAGCTATGAATACATTTGTATTGTGTACCATTGTTAAGATTTGTGTTTTTACTATATAATTTTGTGTGGATTTCTAACAATTACTGGAAAACAAACCAATCTGGCAACACTGTTCCTTATCTCAACATTTATAAATTGGCTGAAGTGTTGTGAGCTACTGTAATATGAAAACACATAATAAAAATCATGCAATCTCCTATCATATTACCTTGCATTATTATATGTGGAAAAAAATAAACAAACTTGAATTTAATTAGCTAACTTACTAGCATACTACACATATGGTGCAGCTAATTATATTTTTATAATGTCTGCTGTCATTTACTGCATCACGAAACTACTACCTTGCACTTCTAAAGGTTATAAACACAACTTCTTGACCTGAAACTGACTTTTTGTACCGAAAATGTAAGAAATTGTTCACATCTATATCAATTAACTGTTCTACTTACCGAGTGGAAAATCGCAATGGACCTTGGGATCGCGCCATACAATGACGTCAGCTCCACAGATTGATTGATTTATTAATAAATAAATAAAAATACAATATAAATAATCAATCAATCAACCAACCAATAAACAAACAAACAAATAATTAAATAATAATGATTATTATTATTAATCGCATTGCGATGATTAATCATTGATTAACCAAACAAAATCACAGCACATTACATACAGTACGCTTATCAATATCAATAAACCTTCGATAAAAACTAGAAAACACCTAAAGTGCTTAGGATACTGGTGTTGCTCGCGCTATGGAGCGTTGTTAAAGTCACCGCTGAACGCTGTTTCACAGACAGCACTTTGATATCAGACAGCGTTTATTTTATTTTAAAATAAAATAAAAATCAGTTGACGAGCTAAATAAATATGACCTTGTGGCCGCCAACTGACTAGCCCTGTCATAACTTATTTATTCTTTTTTTTTATTCCTATTTATCGTGGTTACGACCCGTGCTTAATATACCTAACACGTCAAATTTCAACGCCTCAGGCTCCGGTACAGATTCTATAGGGAATCCCTGCACGTCTAAATGTGACGCTGAAGGGGTTCCCTGTTCGTCAATAAGTGACGCCGAGGGTTCCTGACCAAGCGTCAATAGATGACGAGTTGGGAGTGAGACCATCCATCCATCCATCCACCGATAACAGCGTCCATAGCAACCAAAACGTTGCAGTTTCACATTATTCTGGCGAGATCTGAAAAATCTTCACAACAACGAGCAAGCGAGTGATTGTGTACATTGACTGAGTGAATATTATGAAAATAATATATATATTTCTCGCTAGAAATGTAATCAAAACTTATTTTTATGCAGAAACTAATTCTAAATATTGAGTTTTTCACTAAAAATGAGAGAAATGTCCGCCATGTTTTTTGTTCTCACGGTTGGAATCTTGAAAGTCACGTGACTTGGACGTAAAACAATAGGAAAAGAATAGGCAAAAAAACGTAACAGTCATACAATTCAAGGGCCGTTATTGTAACCCCTCTACGTTTTGCACTTTGGACCAACGTAGTCAGGGTACGTTTTTATATGAGACTGGGTTGGTTTACGGATGAGCTTCGGGGCTGGCGTTTCTTCGTCCGTGTTCACAAAACTACACATTTTAAAGGCATTTAAAAAATAAAAAATAAAAACACTCCAGCGATTGAACAGTAATAGTAGATTAGTGTATTGAAAACGTTAAAATGCTTGCTTATTTGTGCTGCATTTTTGTGGAAACGAATTAGCTAGTAAAGACTGTTTCATGAATATGGTCTCATCGTTTGAACCACATAGTTCAACAAAGCACGGCCGTTTTTAATGACCAACTAATAACTTCTGCTATTTACCTGATTAGAGTTCTCAAAAAAATGCACCTGTATTGAACAAAGCACCTAATCACTCACGTAATATTTTCTTGCTCCCTGTCATTTCGCTGTATTTTATGTTTGATTTAGCACAGTTTCCCTCTTATACTCCGAAAGTTCCCTTAGGCATTTGTGCGCATGCGCACTACTCATAAATGTTGCTTTATAGAGGACGCACAAAAATACTGAATAAAATCATTTATATTTAGGTTAAACGTAGGTTATAGCTTTTACTTCATGTTAGCTTGCAAATTATGCCCAAGAACATAATTTATTAAGCCATATGTCTTGCTAACAAGAAACAATGCTTCTAACCACAGGTCACGTACGAAAAATAATGCCCAGTTTAGGCCATTCCACTCCACTGAAGGGGTGGAGCGGAAAATGAAAATAAATACGGCCTTTTAAAATTTAAATGTTCCAGCGATTTCATTCCGTCAACCCCTTTGAACAAGAGCTAATTTCAGGAGTTTGCAAGCAGTTTCATTTAAAACGGAGAGAGCTGCCTTCAGCCAGTGTTTTCTGTTTTACTGACATGAGAGTCAAGGCTCCGAGCTCTCGGTCTCTTTAAAAGCATTTAAATAAAAACACTCCAGCGACTGTACACAATGTAAACAGAATATCATTTTAAAGAGCTATATTAAGCGCATATGAGCTGTTTATGTGGTTTACGGATGAGCTTCGGGGCTGGCGTTTCTTCGTCCGTGTTCACAAAACTACACATTTTAAAGGCATTTAAAAAATAAAAAATAAAAACACTCCAGCGATTGAACAGTAATAGTAGATTAGTGTATTGAAAACGTTAAAATGCTTGCTTATTTGTGCTGCATTTTTGTGGAAACGAATTAGCTAGTAAAGACTGTTTCATGAATATGGTCTCATCGTTTGAACCACATAGTTCAACAAAGCACGGCCGTTTTTAATGACCAACTAATAACTTCAGCTATTTACCTGATTAGAGTTCTCAAAAAAAGCAACTGTATTGAACATAGCAACTAATCACTCATTTAATATTTTTTATTCCCTGTCATTTCGCTGTATTTTATGTTTGATTTAGCACAGTTTCCCTCTTATACTCCGAAAGTTCCCTTAGGCATTTGTGCGCATGCGCACTACTCATAAATGTTGCTTTATAGAGGACGCACAAAAATACTGAATAAAATCATTTATATTTAGGTTAAACGTAGGTTATAGCTTTTACTTCATGTTAGCTTGCAAATTATGCCCAAGAACATAATTTATTAAGGCATATGTCTTGCTAACAAGAAACAATGCTTCTAACCACAGGTCACGTACGAAAAATAATGCCCAGTTTAGGCCATTCCACTCCACTGAAGGGGTGGAGCGGAAAATGAAAATAAATACGGCCTTTTAAAATTTAAATGTTCCAGCGATTTCATTCCGTCAACCCCTTTGAACAAGAGCTAATTTCAGGAGTTTGCAAGCAGTTTCATTTAAAACGGAGAGAGCTGTCTTCAGCCAGTGTTTTCTGTTTTACTGACATGAGAGTCAAGGCTCCGAGCTCTCGGTCTGCGAACTACACCACTGAGCCTCTTTAAAAGCATTTAAATAAAAACACTCCAGCGACTGTACACAATGTAAACAGAATATCATTTTAAAGAGCTATATTAAGCGCATATGAGCTGTTTATGTGGTTTACGGATGAGCTTCGGGGCTGGCGTTTCTTCGTCCGTGTTCACAAAACTACATATTTTAAAGGCATTAAAAATAATAAAAAATAAAACACTCCAGCGATTGAACAATAATTGTAGATTAGTGTTTTTAAAACGTTAAAATGCTTGCTTATTTGTGCAGCATTTTTGTGGAAACGAATAAGCTAGTAAAGACTGTTTCATATGGTCTCATCGTTTGAACCACGTTAGTTCAACAAAGTACGGCTGTTGTTAACCTCACCAATAACTTATGCTATTTAACTGATTAGAGCTCTCAAAAAAATGCACCTGTATTGAACAAAGCACCTAATCACTCACGTAATATTTTCTTGCTCCCTGTCATTTCGCTGTATTTTATGTTTGATTTAGCACAGTTTCCCTCTTATACTCCGAAAGTTCCCTTAGGCATTTGTGCGCATGCGCACTACTCATAAATGGTGCTTTATAGAGGACGCACAAAAATACTGAATAAAATCATTTATATTTAGGTTAAACGTAGGTTATAGCTTTTACTGCATGTTAGCTTGCAAATTATGCCCAAGAACATAATTTATTAAGCCATATGTCTTGCTAACAAGAAACAATGCTTCTAACCACAGGTCACGTACGAAAAATAATGCCCAGTTTAGGCCATTCCACTCCACTGAAGGGGTTTAGCGGAAAATGAAAATAAATACGGCCTTTTAAAATTTAAATGTTCCAGCGATTTCATTCCGTCAACCCCTTTGAACAAGAGCTAATTTCAGGAGTTTGCAAGCAGTTTCATTTAAAACGGAGAGAGCTGCCTTCAGCCAGTGTTTTCTGTTGTACTGACATGAGAGTCAAGGCTCCGAGCTCTCGGTCTGCGAACTACATCACTGAGCCTCTTTTAAAAGCATTTAAATAAAAACACTCCAGCGACTGTACGCAATTTAAACATAATATCATTTTAAAGAGCTATATTAAGCGCATATGAGCTGCTTTATATGGTTTACGGATGAGCTTCGGGGCTGGCGTTTCTTCGTCCGTGTTCACAAAACTACACATTTTAAAGGCATTTAAAAAATAAAAAATAAAAACACTCCAGCGATTGAACAGTAATAGTAGATTAGTGTATTGAAAACGTTAAAATGCTTGCTTATTTGTGCTGCATTTTTGTGGAAACGAATTAGCTAGTAAAGACTGTTTCATGAATATGGTCTCATCGTTTGAACCACATAGTTCAACAAAGCACGGCCGTTTTTAATGACCAACTAATAACTTCTGCTATTTACCTGATTAGAGTTCTCAAAAAAATGCACCTGTATTGAACAAAGCACCTAATCACTCACGTAATATTTTCTTGCTCCCTGTCATTTCGCTGTATTTTATGTTTGATTTAGCACAGTTTCCCTCTTATACTCCGAAAGTTCCCTTAGGCATTTGTGCGCATGCGCACTACTCATAAATGTTGCTTTATAGAGGACGCACAAAAATACTGAATAAAATCATTTATATTTAGGTTAAACGTAGGTTATAGCTTTTACTTCATGTTAGCTTGCAAATTATGCCCAAGAACATAATTTATTAAGCCATATGTCTTGCTAACAAGAAACAATGCTTCTAAACACAGGTCACGTACGAAAAATAATGCCCAGTTTAGGCCATTCCACTCCACTGAAGGGGTGGAGCGGAAAATGAAAATAAATACGGCCTTTTAAAATTTAAATGTTCCAGCGATTTCATTCCGTCAACCCCTTTGAACAAGAGCTAATTTCAGGAGTTTGCAAGCAGTTTCATTTAAAACGGAGAGAGCTGCCTTCAGCCAGTGTTTTCTGTTTTACTGACATGAGAGTCAAGGCTCCGAGCTCTCGGTCTCTTTAAAAGCATTTAAATAAAAACACTCCAGCGACTGTACACAATGTAAACAGAATATCATTTTAAAGAGCTATATTAAACGCATATGAGCTGTTTATGTGGTTTACGGATGAGCTTCGGGGCTGGCGTTTCTTCGTCCGTGTTCACAAAACTACACATTTTAAAGGCATTTAAAAAATAAAAAATAAAAAATAAAAACACTCCAGCGATTGAACAGTAATAGTAGATTAGTGTATTGAAAACGTTAAAATGCTTGCTTATTTGTGCTGCATTTTTGTGGAAACGAATTAGCTAGTAAAGACTGTTTCATGAATATGGTCTCATCGTTTGAACCACATAGTTCAACAAAGCACGGCCGTTTTTAATGACCAACTAATAACTTCTGCTATTTACCTGATTAGAGTTCTCAAAAAAATGCACCTGTATTGAACAAAGCACCTAATCACTCACGTAATATTTTCTTGCTCCCTGTCATTTCGCTGTATTTTATGTTTGATTTAGCACAGTTTCCCTCTTATACTCCGAAAGTTCCCTTAGGCATTTGTGCGCATGCGCACTACTCATAAATGTTGCTTTATAGAGGACGCACAAAAATACTGAATAAAATCATTTATATTTAGGTTAAACGTAGGTTATAGCTTTTACTTCATGTTAGCTTGCAAATTATGCCCAAGAACATAATTTATTAAGCCATATGTCTTGCTAACAAGAAACAATGCTTCTAACCACAGGTCACGTACGAAAAATAATGCCCAGTTTAGGCCATTCCACTCCACTGAAGGGGTGGAGCGGAAAATGAAAATAAATACGGCCTTTTAAAATTTAAATGTTCCAGCGATTTCATTCCGTCAACCCCTTTGAACAAGAGCTAATTTCAGGAGTTTGCAAGCAGTTTCATTTAAAACGGAGAGAGCTGCCTTCAGCCAGTGTTTTCTGTTTTACTGACATGAGAGTCAAGGCTCCGAGCTCTCGGTCTCTTTAAAAGCATTTAAATAAAAACACTCCAGCGACTGTACACAATGTAAACAGAATATCATTTTAAAGAGCTATATTAAGCGCATATGAGCTGTTTATGTGGTTTACGGATGAGCTTCGGGGCTGGCGTTTCTTCGTCCGTGTTCACAAAACTACACATTTTAAAGGCATTTAAAAAATAAAAAATAAAAACACTCCAGCGATTGAACAGTAATAGTAGATTAGTGTATTGAAAACGTTAAAATGCTTGCTTATTTGTGCTGCATTTTTGTGGAAACGAATTAGCTAGTAAAGACTGTTTCATGAATATGGTCTCATCGTTTGAACCACATAGTTCAACAAAGCACGGCCGTTTTTAATGACCAACTAATAACTTCTGCTATTTACCTGATTAGAGTTCTCAAAAAAATGCACCTGTATTGAACAAAGCACCTAATCACTCACGTAATATTTTCTTGCTCCCTGTCATTTCGCTGTATTTTATGTTTGATTTAGCACAGTTTCCCTCTTATACTCCGAAAGTTCCCTTAGGCATTTGTGCGCATGCGCACTACTCGTAAATGTTGCTTTATAGAGGACGCACAAAAATACTGAATAAAATCATTTATATTTAGGTTAAACGTAGGTTATAGCTTTTACTTCATGTTAGCTTGCAAATTATGCCCAAGAACATAATTTATTAAGCCATATGTCTTGCTAACAAGAAACAATGCTTCTAACCACAGGTCACGTACGAAAAATAATGCCCAGTTTAGGCCATTCCACTCCACTGAAGGGGTGGAGCGGAAAATGAAAATAAATACGGCCTTTTAAAATTTAAATGTTCCAGCGATTTCATTCCGTCAACCCCTTTGAACAAGAGCTAATTTCAGGAGTTTGCAAGCAGTTTCATTTAAAACGGAGAGAGCTGCCTTCAGCCAGTGTTTTCTGTTTTACTGACATGAGAGTCAAGGCTCCGAGCTCTCGGTCTCTTTAAAAGCATTTAAATAAAAACACTCCAGCGACTGTACACAATGTAAACAGAATATCATTTTAAAGAGCTATATTAAGCGCATATGAGCTGTTTATGTGGTTTACGGATGAGCTTCGGGGCTGGCGTTTCTTCGTCCGTGTTCACAAAACTACACATTTTAAAGGCATTTAAAAAATAAAAAATAAAAACACTCCAGCGATTGAACAGTAATAGTAGATTAGTGTATTGAAAACGTTAAAATGCTTGCTTATTTGTGCTGCATTTTTGTGGAAACGAATTAGCTAGTAAAGACTGTTTCATGAATATGGTCTCATCGTTTGAACCACATAGTTCAACAAAGCACGGCCGTTTTTAATGACCAACTAATAACTTCTGCTATTTACCTGATTAGAGTTCTCAAAAAAATGCACCTGTATTGAACAAAGCACCTAATCACTCACGTAATATTTTCTTGCTCCCTGTCATTTCGCTGTATTTTATGTTTGATTTAGCACAGTTTCCCTCTTATACTCCGAAAGTTCCCTTAGGCATTTGTGCGCATGCGCACTACTCGTAAATGTTGCTTTATAGAGGACGCACAAAAATACTGAATAAAATCATTTATATTTAGGTTAAACGTAGGTTATAGCTTTTACTTCATGTTAGCTTGCAAATTATGCCCAAGAACATAATTTATTAAGCCATATGTCTTGCTAACAAGAAACAATGCTTCTAACCACAGGTCACGTACGAAAAATAATGCCCAGTTTAGGCCATTCCACTCCACTGAAGGGGTGGAGCGGAAAATGAAAATAAATACGGCCTTTTAAAATTTAAATGTTCCAGCGATTTCATTCCGTCAACCCCTTTGAACAAGAGCTAATTTCAGGAGTTTGCAAGCAGTTTCATTTAAAACGGAGAGAGCTGCCTTCAGCCAGTGTTTTCTGTTTTACTGACATGAGAGTCAAGGCTCCGAGCTCTCGGTCTCTTTAAAAGCATTTAAATAAAAACACTCCAGCGACTGTACACAATGTAAACAGAATATCATTTTAAAGAGCTATATTAAGCGCATATGAGCTGTTTATGTGGTTTACGGATGAGCTTCGGGGCTGGCGTTTCTTCGTCCGTGTTCACAAAACTACACATTTTAAAGGCATTTAAAAAATAAAAAATAAAAACACTCCAGCGATTGAACAGTAATAGTAGATTAGTGTATTGAAAACGTTAAAATGCTTGCTTATTTGTGCTGCATTTTTGTGGAAACGAATTAGCTAGTAAAGACTGTTTCATGAATATGGTCTCATCGTTTGAACCACATAGTTCAACAAAGCACGGCCGTTTTTAATGACCAACTAATAACTTCAGCTATTTACCTGATTAGAGTTCTCAAAAAAAGCAACTGTATTGAACATAGCAACTAATCACTCATTTAATATTTTTTATTCCCTGTCATTTCGCTGTATTTTATGTTTGATTTAGCACAGTTTCCCTCTTATACTCCGAAAGTTCCCTTAGGCATTTGTGCGCATGCGCACTACTCATAAATGTTGCTTTATAGAGGACGCACAAAAATACTGAATAAAATAATTTATATTTAGGTTAAACGTAGGTTATAGCTTTTACTTCATGTTAGCTTGCAAATTATGCCCAAGAACATAATTTATTAAGCAACCCAGGCTCATTGGAAATACGTGACTCTGCCTACATTTCTGCAGAACCTGAAATACGTATCTCCAGGTACAATTCGCTGCACTTTTCGGGTGAAACGTCCACTAGAGGCGCTAAGTGGTTTAATTTTTTCAAATGCATGTTTATTACAGGTTAGAAAGCAGACAATATCGTTAAATAATGTGGTCTTCTCAGTGTACATACATTTTAATATTAATTCATTAATTCCAAGCTTTTGAGGAGCCAAGGATGCGTGTCTGAGGATAAACGTGCGGTGTTCTTCCTTTCAGGGTGTAACATCGCACTTCGCCAAGGCAAAGACTAGGCCTATAACATTAGATAAAAAGCGACTTTGGCTGAGGTAAGTTGTTTACCGAAAATGTACGTTAGCATATTGCACCGCTAACAGAATAATTAACGATAATAAATGTATTTGTATGTTGTAGTTTTCTGTGTTTTACCGAAATTAAAAGTTTGGGAATTGCGGGCATATGACCGGTTATGAGCCAAATTGCACAAAATTAGTTGACAAACTGTTATTCAACGCGAGCGATTACCGTCTGTTGCCACACTAAGTTACCGGGAATGAGTTAAATGCAAGTCAAACATATATTCAGATATCAAATAATGTGGAAAGCAATAACTTTGCCAGAACGTAAAAATAGTACGTTTAGGTCAGGTGGTCTTGTTATGTAAGTTACTCAGTGAAACGTATCGATGATAAAACGGGGTAAAACGATCGACTGAATTAATTCAACTTTAACTTATAACTAACGTTAAATATATAAATGTTCTTTGTTATAGATCAGTAAATGTAGTCAGATGTAAGCATTGTACAAAATTAAGCATTCTGTAATTTCATTTTACACTGTCTACTTCGTCAGAACAATGGCCAGCAATGATTTGCCTGATCCAGCTGCAGAAGATGAAAAGGAATTACAACTTGACCTTGAAGAAATGATGGCTGATTTGCAAGAGTTGCAGGTAGAAAACCATTTCTCAAACTGTTTAATAACAGTGATACTGTAAGCGGTCCTCAACCCTGGTCCTGGAGATTGACTTTCCTGCAGAGTTCAGCTCCAAACCTGACCAAACACATCTGAACCAGCTAATTAGGATCTCAAGGAGCACTTGTTCATTACAGACAGGTGTGTTTGATTAGGGTCAGAACTTAACTCTGCAGGAAAGTCGATCTCCAGGAACGGAGATGGCACCCCTGGTGTAGGCAGTTCTGCCCCCTCCCCTCCTTCTGGTTACGAAGGTGTTCTTATCATTATGGCTAGGAGGAGACTGCTCCTAAATCACGACCCAAAAAGAAAAAGAAAGACATTCCAAGGATCAGATGGAAAAAAAGAGACATAAAAGGTCTCTTGGTGTATTCAAAAAGGGAAGCCAAACAAGGAAAAGGAGGCAAGTGATAATGTCATGTTGTTGTTTTTTTCATCTTAATTGTCATGGCTCACAAATCTTATAGAGCCTTATCACTGTACAGGTAAATGCAGAGCTGCAGTGGTCCATGCATTAACAAGCAACCAAACTTTGATTGATCCTGGTAAGCCAGCTGTGTTACTTTAGTAGAGAAGTGCTAAAAAAAAAACTCAAAAAAGAACATTTCAAATATACAAAATGGCTTAACCAACAAATGCTTGTAATTTATTCCAGTAACTACAAGTGACACTGAGTCTTCAATGAATTATGATTCTTCAGATATAGGCACTCATACACAGCGTGCTATTGGTATGTTACAAAATACCTTAATCTCATCAGGAGTTTCTTTATCATTGTAGTACAATGAGATTATTAACATTTTTTTTTTCTTATATTCTTTTGTCTTTCAAGATATACAGTTACAGCAGCTCCACAATGCTCTTACTTCTGAGAAAAGTGTGTCTACATCTCACAACTGGACTTTAAGACAAATAGTGTCTGAAAATCATTGGATTGAGGCAAGACAAACACTATTGGATTGCTCGCTTGCCTCAGAGAGGGTAGATTGCCTAACTTGTGATCACTGCAGAGTGAAAGCAGCAGTGATACGGTGCAAGGACTGTTTGCCAAAACCACATTACTGTGACAGCTGTGATGTGTCAACTCACCAGCACCTTGTTCTGCATAACAGAGAGTGTTTTTTGGAAAATTTCTTTCGACCCATCTCTCCATCAAGTATCATCAAAGACATCAATGGCCAACAAACAATATGTGAGCAAGGTAAGTAACACTTACTTATAAATACATAAGTATTAGTAAGACAGTATTAATATGTTTTTACTTTTCTTTAGCATGTTTGTTACCCATCTACGAGCCTCAGAATATTTGTGTTTGTGAGCATCAAAACATGTCTGTAAGTGCTGGACGATTAGTACAACTCATTAACATAAATGGTATGTACTCCCAAAAAAAAGCTAAAAGTATTTAAGCCATTTTTTTTTTTTATTATCATTCAAGGTTGTCATTGTATGTTATTTGGATTGCATTGTAGGTCGCTATGACCTCTATTTGCCTTTGTGGAGATGCCTTACATGCCACAAATCCTGGACACCTGAACTGCAGGACCTTATCCAGAATGGTTACTGGCCAGGCTCTGTTGCATTTCATACAGTGTATCAGATTGACCTCTTCATATCTTTTGAGCAGTTTAAAGTCACTGCACCAGGTCTATCAAGACAAGCGTTTATTAAGATGTTAGAGCATAGGTCACGGACATTTGGACGGGTAAAAATACTTCGAATTGCATCTTTATAAATAAACAACTTCTTACCCCCCAATAATTTAATGATTTTTTTTTCACCTACTAGAGCAATACCATTTGTGGCAAAACATTCCAAAAATCCTTTTTGGAATGGACATATTGTCGCCATGAAAAAGAGAAGCTCAGTGGTGTGGATCACTTCTCATGCCCTGCATGTGTCCCAGATGCAGTTGCAGTGTCTGCAGATGGAAACCGCAAACTATACCGGTTTAACAAAGCCAGAGAGTAATAGTATAACCAATATATCAAAGAATTGTGTATATTAGTGTATATGTGCCTTATTTTTTGCACTGTAATTAATATAGAGTAGAGGAGCATCCTTTCTTCGATGGAGTTTTTATTGCCAAGGATGAAGATGTGGCAGCATTTGTCAATGTCATTCAGCAAAAGAACAACCCAGTAAGCTTCCATAATTTTTATTAGTATTTTTGTTGTTTAACTGAAATATTACACTTTACTGATATTACTTTGTTTATAACAGGTACAAGGACGAGGCACATGTGGAAAAACAACATGGGCTGCTGCAAGAGAGACCTCAAAGAAGTCAAGCAATAAATTGGATGAGGAAGGGATGGAGGTGGCAGTTTGCAGACACAACATCTTGCTTAAAGCCCTGAACATGCAGAGGGGTGAAATATTTGCTTATCCGATGTTTTTGCAAAAAGAAGTTGCGTCAAAAACAAACTGCAGATTTTTCTGCACTGACATCATGTGCCGATATTGGCCCTACTTGCAGAAAGTTGCACAGGTAGTTCCGTGTCTGCAGCAGTTAACGGCGATGAAGCCTTTTCTTTCTGTTATGCACGCAAAAGGACACTCTACCAGCTGTGAGGTAACTTCCTGTTTTAAATAACTTAAACATTTTGGAAGGTCTTTAATCTTGTTTTGCTAGTTAAATTGTGCTGTTTGTTTTATAGGTCCAGTGGAGTGGTAAAAATCAGACAGGAGCAGGCACTACTATAGGAGAAGAAGTTGAACAAGTTAACAGTTTTTTATCACGTGTTGCTCTTACAACAAAATATATGAGTAAGGCAGGTAAGTGTCATATGCACACAGCCTTGTATTTTTGTGATCTATAGATTGAGACAATGACATGCGAAAGTCCATAGTCAAAATGAATAGGCATATGTGTATGTATATATTTGTGTGTGCGTTCTTTTGCGTATCAACATGGTTGACAGCTGTCAATCATTGTTTTAAAAGATTTCCATACAAACTGACATTTCATTCACTAATGTGCACCTACACTTTGTAGTGCCTAAACCAGCAGTGCATATACTTGCCCAGAAAATAAAGGATTTCTGATTTTTTTTTTTTTTGAAAATGTTGAAAATTCATACAAAATAATCAATTAATGTATTTTTATTTAATAATATTTTTTTATAGTAAAATGTAATGATATTATTACACTTTATTTAGTTTTTTTATTTTATTTTAAAAATAAACAAAGTGAAATAATAAATAATAATGATTATTAATAGTTTAATTGTTTTATAGTTGTATATTTATTGGGTCACACTATGTGCAGTGTGAGAACCAAATGAAATCTCCATGTGCTCTCATGAAAACCAGACTGAAAGACTTGCACTGTGTGTGTTGTTCTCATTTAGCACGAGTGGATATGATCACACTTCATGCCAAAGGATGGAATGAGCAAAAGAAGAGAAACTTGCACGTGTACTTGTCTCAGCGGTACATTAAGGTACTACACCTTTAATATGCCATTGTTTTAAGCCATACAATGAATATACATTTCTTTTTAAAAGTCTTTTTTTATTCAAGTGTATTATCTCACCTACTGTATGTTTAAGACTGTTCAAAAGATAAAGGAAGCCAAAGAAGATATCGAGGCTGCTAAGGCAAGCTTGGGCAGATCTGATGAAGAGCTGCAGAAGTGGGTGTGCGATGTTAAGCAATGGGCAGCTCAAGGTGCATGCTCAGTTTTGCTTTCCATCTTTGTACAGTTTTATTACAAATGAAGTATGATTACTGTTTATTAGGCATTTATTTGAAATATTTAAAAACTTTTATGCATTTGAATGTTTTAAAAGTTAAAAGACTGTTCTTGCTTCGTTAAATTAGTAATACATTTTTAATGTTGTGGTTCAGTAGTTTGATATGTTTTTGTTTTGTTTTTTTTAAACAGTTCCCGAAGGCAACAGAACAGATGATCCAGTGGGTTTGCAGCGTCTGATTGAAGGGCTGTATTTAGGCATTCAGCAGAAAAAGAAAGATTTGTATCGCACTACAGGTAAATATGCTTTATATATCCATTTTTTTCTTATTTTGATCACCATAATTCTGTTGCTCATTAAGGGGTGTTATAAGTGCTTTTTTCTTGGTATATGACCCAGATCGCAACAAGCAGCGCAATAAAATCAGAAGACGAATAGTTGAAGAGAAGAAGAAGTTCTCTGATGCAATATGTCAGTACAATTCTCTTGCGACAAGCTCAACCAAAGCTTTGAATTCTGCTGATGAATTGCTTGCTGCAGAAAGACCTATCTGGCCATGGGAATGTGGTACGACTTCTTTTTGTTTTTTTGGTAAAATATTTTTTTTAGCATCACAAAGCTACAAGTTACCAACCTCACTTTCTGATTTCAGTTGATGATGCATCATTGGGCCTGAAAAAGACAATCTTTGACAAGTTGATGCAGTTAGAAAGACTCAAGGAAGAAGAGGCTATACTTGTTGAAGAAATGAAAAGGCACTGGAATCATATCTGCAGAACTCTCAAAAATGTAAATGATCAGACTGATGTGTTGTCAGATGGACTGGCCACAAAGAGTAAGTGCTTTTTTTTTTTTTTTTTTTTTAAAGTCATTGATATATTGAGTGTATTGATGAGCAATGCTAGGTTACCTTTTAAATGGACACTTTTTACTTTTTTGATTGTGATTATGCTTTTCCACAGTTTTCAACATTTAATTTCTTAGAAGTTGATAACATTTTATTTTTTATTTTATATAGCGATGGAGTTTGTGTTATATTGCCTTGGCAGTAAATGACAAAAAATAAATAAAACATTAGGTCTGCTGCTATGGTGTTTCTAATACAACAGCTGATAGAGTGATCTTCTGACCATCATAGTTAATCTCTGTATATTTTTGGAAATATTTAGGAAAAGTGTCTATGCTTGAGATTTCCTATGTAATTTATAATGTGTCAATTTGTTGTCATTCATTCTTGTGCAATTTTTGTGGTTCTAAATTATTATTATTTATTTTTTAAGCCTATCCACCAGGACTTTCAGAGCAAGCGTACTATGGCCTGCTCTGTGTTCTTCGAAGACAGCTGCTTGAACACAAGGTGGAAAAAGAAAGGGTGAAAGAAACATACCACAAAATAGTGACTGGGTGGGATAGCTTGGCTGTCCTTGAGGAGGATGATGACTGCTATGAAAGCCTGTCTACAGATTCGTATGATTCAGTTGACGAAGACATGTAAATACCTCTTTATTTTCATTAACTTTTTTTTTTTAATCTGAAGGCCTACTTGCATCACAGTGTACAACAATGTAGATTGCACGTCTAACAAAACAATGGTTAAACCAGGTGTGTCCAATCCTGCCCCTGGAGAGCCACCGTCCTGCAGAGTTTAGCTCCAACTTGCCTCAGCACACCTAACTGGAAGTTTCTAGTATGTCTGTTTGGAGCTTGATTAGCTGTTGATTAGGACACTGGCCCTCCAGGAGCTGGTTTGGACACCACCGCCCTACTATATGTATTAAAAAAAACTAAATTGTTTTACTCTTCTTGTGTAAAATAGGCCTAAACACTCTAAATACCCTTTTAAACATATTAATTATTTTGTATGCAAAATGTAATATGTGGCATCTAAATACTTACTGTACAGTACATTGTACTAAAAAGTTCACTTAAAATGAGGTACCACAGAAATAATTTAGTATGTAGTGAAATTTATAACATGTCATATATAATTTTATATGTAATTGCTGCTGACTGTTTAATAAATGTTTTAGATATAAAAAAAAAAATCACAGGCTCTAAAGACCTTTTTTCTATACTGTGTGTGTCACTGGAACTAATGCCTGTAGCCTTCAATTTTTCCTGGCCTTTTTCATTGTTCCTCTTGCTCATCATGTCATATTTTTAAAGCCCAGAATCAAATTTTGACCAATTCTGCCCTAAAGCTGCTAGTATTAACAGGGAACTTTAACTCAAAGCCCCTTATGCTGATCTTGAAGAAACTGCCAGGGAAGCTGAACAAGTCCTTGAGAGGTCCAGCCCTTTGCATGTAATGTTGAACACATCTACTTATTTTAATGAATGTATCCTTATTTCATGTGCTTTGTTTAACTTTCCTTAAAGTCCTTGCTCTCAAATATTTGTCACAGATCATTTTTAACACACTGTCTCAATATGTATAAATTAAAACAATAACAATATTTTGTTTTCTCTTTGTTTCAGCTGAAAAAGAAAACCAGAGGGAAGCCTGACACACTTTGTCAAACCAGACTTTTTTTGTGGAGAGGGATGAATTTAGCCATCTTGTGCATTTACAAAAATCTTCAATGGCAAGCATTTCCACTGCTATGTCTGTGTTGGTCTTGACTGAACTTACTGCAGTTACATTTTGCATAAAATTTAAGTTTCTTCATCTTTGTCTTAAATGCCCCACAGAAATGTGTCATAATTAACACAATTTACCAAGTCAGCAAATTCAGATGATATTTAATTTTGTAATTGTACAAAGTTCTATGGCATGGGAGACCATAAATGCAAAGAAGATCAGTCACAGTTAGCCAGACAAACCAGTCCTGTTGGCAGTGAGGAATGAACATGACCATTTTGTGCCCAAACAGAAAAGACATGAAGCTAAAAAGGTGCACAATTCTATTATGATGTCTGTATTCAAACAATATATGTAGAACATCATAGGGCTGGGCGGTATGACCAAAATTTTATTTCACAGTAACGATATCTTTCACTATAGTTTTTATATAGGTAGTTATTCCAGAAAATGTACAAAATGGCTTTATATAATAAATAAGCTTGAATATTTAAGAAAAGAAAAGAACTTGATCTTATTTGATTATTTTGTAATATCTGTTCAGGATTTTCTTTTGAGCCCTCCTCGTCTGTTCGTTTCTCTTTTCCATGTTTTTTCAACATTCCAGCGTATCCTTCAGTCTTGCATTCAACGGTTTGACCAGTCTCAGCCTCACGTGTGCTGCATGTGAGTTGGCCACGGCCACTTATTTACATTTCACAGAATACAAGGAATAAAAAATTATTTTACGGTACACATTTCATTCCGCTGTAATGATATATACCGTCATACCGCCCAGCCCTAGTACATCATTTGATGTTTATCTCTCAAAAGACTATTCAAGTAAGCAGTTATCTTTTTTTGCAAAAATGTATTTATAGCTCCAAGAATGAGCAAATCAGCTGTACCATCACCTTTTGAATTTGGGAAGAAAATTACTGAATATGATGATCTGACGTATTTCTTTAAAATGAGCATTTCTTTCTGGCTTTTTTGTATAGGTTTCTATGCAAGTATTGGTTCTTCTGATTGGGTTGAGGCTGAAATTTTGCAAGTTTAAAGGAAAAGGATTTGACGGACGTATACTATGTGTATACTATTTGACTGAGATGGCTTTTAGCTGGTTTTGCATCTGAACTCTTCATATGTACTGAAGATGTTGTAATACATTACTGATTTGTTATGACTGCTTTTGTTTTCATTTTCTACTTGTACAGGAAATATTACACCAAAGGGTAGAAGTGCTCAATGCGCCGGTCAGTCTTCATGCACTTGGACGTGCAACCAGAGATGGTGGATTGTTGTGTGGCCACCAAGTGCAGAACTACAACCTGAAGCCATCAGTTATCCTCTGCAAGGACGGCATGCCCAGACAGCTGTACTGTGACAACTCGGATGTTATGGTAAGTACAGAACATCAAGTGTGTGTGTGTGTGCGTGCATGTGCGCGCGTGTGACCCTGGAGTACAAAACCAGTCTTAAATTGCATGGGTATATATGTAGCAATAGCTAAAAATACATTTTGTGGGTCAAAATTATCACTTTTTCTTTTATGCCAAAAATCATTAGGAAATTAGGTAAAGATCATGTTCCATGAAGATACAATTTTCTACCATAAACATATCAAAACTTAATTTTTGGTTAGTAATATCTATTGCTAAGAACTTCATTTGGACAACTTTAAAGGCAATTTTCTCTATTTAAATTTTTTTGCACCCTCAGATTCCAGATTTTCAAATAGTTGTATCTCGACCAAATATTTTCTATCCAAACAAACCTTACATCAATAGAAAGCTTACTTATTCAGCTTTCAGATGACGTATAAATCTCAATTTCGAAAAATTTACACTTATGACTGGTTTTGTGGTCCAGGGTTATATATATATATCATATAAAAAAATGTTTGTTCATTTGCCATACCCTAAATATATATATATATATATATATATATATATATTTTTTTTATGGTAGGACTTCATCCCCTGGTTGAGAACAAGCTACACTGCCTCAGTGGTGCTGATGAACTATTTGAGCTACTTCCTCTGTGTCCACATCACCAAGGACCTCACATGGCACATCCACAATGAAGAAGGCTCATCAGCATCTTTTCTTCCTCAGACAGAGGAGGAAGTTCAGTTTCAGCTTCAAAACCTTCAAATCATTTATGCATGCTCTGTGGAGAACATCCTGATTGACTGCATCATTGCCTGGTATAGGAACCTCACCACTCTCAACTGCAAAGCACTGCGGAGTGGTACAAACTGCACAAACATTGTTGGAGATGAGCTTCGCTCTCTCCAAGACATCTACACCAGGTGGTGTATGAATTGAAAATGGAAGAATCATCAGAGACTCGTGTTGTGCACTGGTCTTACCATCAGGCAGACATTATTGCAGTGTCAAAAACCCACACTACTATTATTATTATTATTTTTATTTTTTCCCCACAGCCCATTAGACTGCTGAACTTGCATCGGTAACACTACACACAACATACCCTACCCCATTAACCTCATATGCAGTGCACACTATCAGTTACACATGTGACTTTGGCTTACTACTCAGTCTACACTCTTGTAATAAACATTTGAAGTGGATCAAAATCTTTCATCAAAGTTGTCCAAAACAATTCCTCTTCTTGTCTTAGGACAACCTGGAACTTTTTTGATCCACTTCAGATGTTAACTACTATATCCTGTGATTTCTGTGTATATAATTGTTTTCATTTCATGCTGTATACAATGTATAGTATAATATTTTACCTTATACTATTCTCTGTATATGTGTTCTTAATTTTTCATTCATACTGTCATGCTGCAAAGTTTCATGACCTTTACAGTTGTTTGTCATATTGTGACAATAAAGTGATTCGATTTGATTTAGTCATATGTCTTTTGTTTGTCAGTTGTACTGTATTGTATTGTATGGTGCTGGATAACAATTGCAAATTGTTTATAACATTGAAGCAGATTGAAAAGGATATGGACCAGCAGGCAAGAAGAAAAACCATGACATCTATGATGCTGAGCAGGAAACTGAATGTGATTCTTTGAAGTGGCTTCATCAATTATGACCTGATCAATATAATATGGTTTTAACATAACCCATCTTTTCTTCTATGAATATATTTTAGGCTACTTGTCTTGATGTATTCACCAGTAAACCAGTGCTCAGTACTGGTCACAAGTTTGGAGTAATTAACATTTTTTTAATGCTTTTGAAAGAAGTTTCTTAGCCATAATTTATTTGATCCAGAATACTGAATAGCAGTAATTTTGTGAAATATAATTAAACTTTAAAATAATGGTTTCTATTTTAAATAACTTATTTAATGCTGAATTTTCATCAGTTGTCATCCCTGTCTTCAGTGTCACACGATCCTTCAGAAATCATTCTAATATGCTGATTTATTTTCAGTGTTGATCATTTTATTTATTTTGGGTGACCTGTAATACTTTTTTTCAGGATTTCTTGATGAATTAAAATAAATGCATTGATTTAAAATAGAAATCTATTTTAAATAGTGTACATGATATTAAGCAATGAAGTATGGTGAATATTCTGCGTTAGGGATGATTCAGATACTCTATTTGAATATATATATATACATTGTGACGAGCGTCCCGAACAATCATCAGCGTCGCCCTGGAAACCAACGAGCGCAACGCCCACACGCTCATCACAGTGGAATCGGATTCAGCTGCCGCTCATCAGCCGGCGTCCTTAAAAGCGGCGCGCCGGTGAATCACTTTGAGATTGATCTCCACAGAGTTCAGACGCTAACAGTTTCTCTCCTCTCTGTTCTTCCAGACAGCAGCTGACAACCGATTCCCCTGCACTTATCACTGGATTTACACAGAGCACAAGGATTGAGAGCACCGACCGTCACGAGCTTCACTCAGTACACCGCCAACTGTTTTCACACTATTGCAACCTCTCATTAATAAATCCACCCTCCGGGGCTGAATTGTGAGTTTCTGTCCTGTGTTTCTTCCCACCCGTGACAGTCTGGTGGAGAATGCGGGCAGATTGGTGAAGATTTCACAGGCAGAAAACATTTTTTTTCTCACCTATTTGTTCTTTTCTGTTTTTCACCATGTCCCGGTCCACGGCGGTAGGCGTGCGCTCCTCCCCCGAGATGGACCAGCTTCTACAACGCCTCACCGAGGTCAGCATCCGCCAACAACAAATTGTTGAACATCTGGCCACCCGGCAGGGCGAAACAGAGCAAGGATTAGCAGCCCTTCAAGCAGCCACCGCCGCCCAACGCGCTCCGCTATTAGACGCCCGCACCCAGGCGGTCCGGCTGTTGCCAAAGCTGACGCCTCATGACGACGTCGAGGCATTTCTGCAGATGTTTGAAAACACTGCCACGGCGGAAGAGTGGCCACAGGAAGACTGGGCACGGGCGCTGGCACCCCTTCTCACCGGCGAGGCACAGCGTGCATATTTCTCTCTCTCTCCTACGGCAGCGGAGCAGTATACGGAAGTGAAGAATGAAATTCTCGGTCGTTTGGGACTTTCCCCGGTTTGTGCTGCGCAGCTGTTCCACGACTGGGAATATAAACCTCGACTTCCCGCCCGTGCCCAGGTCGTTGAACTCGCCCGCCTGGCCCGTCATTGGCTATTAGAAGGTAACCCATCAGCAGATCGAGTAGCGGAGCGCGTGGTCATCGAGCGCCTGTTGCGGGCTCTACCCCGCCCCCATCGCCAAGCTGTGAGTATGAGGAGTCCATCCACACTGCAAGAGCTCATCGATGCGGTGGAGTTGGCGGATGCTACCCAACAGCGGGAGGCCGGGGAGAGAGCGCCGCCTTTTCCCCGGAGGGTGGTCCAGGAGCGACGCGCGCTGGAGGGCACACCGCGACCATTCAGCAGGCCGGCGGCCCCCTCTCCGCGGGATGAACCCATGCCAACGGAAGCTCCAACGACCCCTACCAAAAACTGGCTGGCAGGCTGCATTGTACATGCCGACTTACCATCAGGAGCTCCGGAGGTGGAAGTGAAAATCGGCGGAAAAGTGTTCCGTGCCCTTCTGGACTCCGGCAGCGCGGTCAGCCTGGTCCAGTCCCATCTTCTACCTCCAAAGGGTGAATCCAAAGCGGTCCTACCCATTACCTGTGTCCACGGAGAAACGAGGCAAGTCCCACTGCGACGAGTCACTATTTCTGCCTCCTCAGGTACCTGGCCAGTAGAGGTTGGCCTCGTCAAGGATCTCCCCGTACCGGTACTGCTGGGAAGGGATTGGCCAGGTTTTGACCGCCTGTTTGCAGCCACCACCCAGCCTGCCAGCCCGAGAGGGAGCCGCCGAAGACCCAGGACACCTCGTGGACCACGCCGTCGCCCAGTCCTTCTGGCCTCGGATAGCGGGAGAGATGGTGAGTCCCCTTCACAACACCCTAATGTTTTCTATGATGTCTTCCAACAGGCTACTGAAGGGGGCTCATTCGCCAGGGAGCAGCGAGAGGACGACCGGCTCAAACATTGTTGGAGTCAAGTACGAACCGTGGATGGCCGAGACGTCCTACCAGCCCCACACCCTCTCCCGCACTTCGTGGTCCAAAATGGCCTGCTGTATTGTGTCGCACAGCGAAGGGGGGAGGAAAAACGCTTACTCGTCGTTCCCCGGACAAAGACGGCGGCAGTCCTGGAACTAGCTCATTCGCACCCCATGGCTGGCCACCTGGGGCAGGAAAACACGGTGCGGAGGATTCGAGACCGTTTCCACTGGCCCGGTCTGGACGGTGAAGTCAAACGGTTTTGTCAAGCCTGCCCCACTTGTCAGCGGACTTCCCCGAGGAAACCTCCCCCCTCACCGCTGATTCCTTTGCCCATCATCGACGTGCCCTTCGAGCGCATCGGGATGGACCTGGTGGGCCCGCTGCCGAAGTCTGCCCGGGGCCATGAACACATCCTCGTGGTGGTTGATTATGCCACGCGGTATCCTGAGGCTGTTCCCCTTCGAAAGGCTACCGCCAAGAATATCGCCCAGGAGCTCTTCCAGCTGTTCAGCCGCGTGGGCATACCCTCCGAGATCCTGACCGATCAAGGTACTCCCTTCATGTCCCGGCTAATGGCAGATCTCTGCAGGCTGCTGCGGGTGAAGCAGTTGAGGACCACCGTCTACCACCCACAGACCGATGGACTCGTCGAACGCTTTAACCAAACCCTTAAACAGATGCTTCGACGAGTCACAGCAGAGGACAGGAGGGACTGGGACCTGATGCTTCCATACGTCCTCTTTGGCGTCCGAGAGGTCCCTCAGGCCTCAACTGGCTTCACCCCGTTCGAGCTCCTCTTCGGCAGACAACCCCGTGGCCTCCTGGATGTGGCGAAGGAGGCCTGGGAGCAGCAGCAGCCTGCCCGTCACCGCTCTGTAGTGGAACACGTACAGCAGATGAGGGAAAAGATCGACCGGGTGATGCCATTAGTCCGGGAACATCTGGCCAAAGCACAACAGGCTCAACAGCGACATTACGGCCGGACCGCCCAACCACGGGAGTTTCAGCCGGGAGACCGAGTAATGGTCCTAGTCCCCACAGCGGCCTGCAAATTCCTCGCCACCTGGCAAGGGCCCTACACCGTCATCGAGAGACTCGGGCCCGTTAATTATCGTCTCAGACAGCCTGGCCGAAGACGGCCAGACCAAATCTACCACGTAAACCTCCTCAAAAGATGGGTCGGGACTATGGACCAGCTCGTGGCCTTCAACACCTCCGAACCCGTGGTTGTGGATGTGAACCCCCACCTCTCTGCCGCCCAGAAGGGAGACCTGCAACACCTGATCGGTCAGTTCTCCGATGTGTTTTCGCCACTCCCCGGGCGGACCCACGTTCTACAACACGACATCCGCACCCCACCTGGAGTCGTCGTTCGGCAGCGGCCGTACCGGGTCCCAGAGGCTCGTCGGCAGGCTATTGAGGACGAGGTCCAACAGATGCTGAAGTTAGGGGTGATTGAACCATCTCGCAGCCCATGGTCCAGCCCAATCGTCATGGTCCCAAAACCGGACGGCACCCTCCGGTTCTGTAACGACTTCCGGCGGCTCAATGAAGTATCGGAGTTTGACGGCTACCCCATGCCTCGGGTGGATGAACTCCTAGACCGATTGGGACGGGCCCGGTATATCTCGACATTGGACCTAACCAAAGGTTACTGGCAAGTACCTCTCTCGGAAACCGCCAAACCGAAGACCGCCTTCTCCACCCCCAGCGGCCATTGGCAATACCGGACCCTCCCCTTCGGTCTTCATGGAGCCCCAGCAACCTTCCAACGACTAATGGATGTCATCCTCCGGCCGCATCAAGCGTACGCCGCCGCGTACTTGGATGATGTAGTCATCCACTCAGAGGCATGGGAGGACCATCTCGACCGTCTCCGGAGGGTGCTGACTGAACTACGAAAGGCTGGGCTGACCGCCAACCCCCGCAAGTGTCACCTAGCATTACAGGAAGCCAAGTACCTGGGTTACCAAGTCGGAAGAGGATTGATCAAGCCACAAGAAAAGAAGGTAGAAGCCGTAAGGTCCGCACCAAAACCGAAGACGAAAACTCAGGTACGGGCTTTCTTGGGGTTGGCGGGATATTACCGCTGTTTCATCCCTAACTTCTCCTCTCTAGCCGCCCCCCTGACAGATCTGACCAGGAAGGGACAGCCAGAGAGAGTGCAATGGTCTCCAGCAGCAGACGATGCCTTCCAGGAAATTAAGAGGATCCTCACCTCCGAACCGATCCTGCGGGCTCCCGACTTTAGCTGTCCCTTCCTGCTACAGACGGATGCTTCGGACACAGGCCTCGGGGCAGTCCTCTCACAGGTCCAGGAGGGCGAGGAGCATCCAGTCCTTTACATCAGTCGAAAGCTGGTCCCAGCCGAGAGAAATTATGCCACGGTAGAAAAAGAGGCCCTGGCCATCAAGTGGGCAGTCCTGGAGCTGCGCTATTACCTCCTAGGCCGGAGGTTCACCCTGGTAACTGACCACGCCCCACTCCAATGGATGGCCAAGGCTAAGGACACCAACGCCAGGGTGACCAGATGGTTTCTCGCGCTCCAGGACTTTCGCTTTGACATCAAACATCGGGCCGGGGCCGCCAACTCCAACGCGGATGGACTCTCTCGGATCTGGGCAGCTTTCGCAGGTCTGTCAGGGGTCACTCCCCACCCACCCCCTATTTCTCCCCTGCTAACTCATGTCTTCCACAGGACCAGGCCGACGCTTAGGGGGGGGGAGTGTGACGAGCGTCCCGAACAATCATCAGCGTCGCCCTGGAAACCAACGAGCGCAACGCCCACACGCTCATCACAGTGGAATCGGATTCAGCTGCCGCTCATCAGCCGGCGTCCTTAAAAGCGGCGCGCCGGTGAATCACTTTGAGATTGATCTCCACAGAGTTCAGACGCTAACAGTTTCTCTCCTCTCTGTTCTTCCAGACAGCAGCTGACAACCGATTCCCCTGCACTTATCACTGGATTTACACAGAGCACAAGGATTGAGAGCACCGACCGTCACGAGCTTCACTCAGTACACCGCCAACTGTTTTCACACTATTGCAACCTCTCATTAATAAATCCACCCTCCGGGGCTGAATTGTGAGTTTCTGTCCTGTGTTTCTTCCCACCCGTGACAACATATATATGACATTTGGGACAATAATGTGCTAGAAAGTTACCACTGCATAAGTTTGGTGACAAATACAGTATACATGTAGGGCAGCTTAAAAGATGCATTACAAGAAACTGTATGGTCTATACTGCTGCAGACACTTCAGACTGAGGATGATGCACAAGGTAAAAGAGCAAAGGTATTGTACTGTAAGTAAGATGAGTATGCATATGTCCAGCACTTGAGGATGAGGAAATTTTGATCTCAAAGAATAGAAAATGTTTTACAAATTAGGGATTTTTTATTTTGATTCTTTGCACTGCATGAATTTTATGAATTTTGCACCACATACTGTCTGTACCTTGTCTTACTGAATGGCACATTGGAATAGTACAGCTAAGTTTCACAGTGTTTATTGGTTGTTTAAATTGATTTATTTGTTGACTGTAAACACTGTATTCTTGTTCTTGTTTTAATGAAATAAATAATGAATGAATTATATTTCTAATCTTTTTCTGTAATGATTTACTTAATGGCACATTGCTGAAAAAACAGTCTGAGAAAATTCTCTGATATAAATGTGACTCAACACAATTTGTTGACCATGATGAGAATAGATCTGTGCATGTTTTACTGCACCTCCATCCCCAGGGGCCCAGTAGAGTGGCCTGGAATAGGCAAAAATAAATAAATAAATAAATAAAAACCCTGCACATTTCAAATGGCTGTAAATCAAAGTCTAATTATAGTATCAAAAAGATCATTGTAAGGACAACTACTTATGCTGTTTACTAAAATAATGTTGAGCACAGTTTTCAAACATAAATGGAAATGTGTTATGAATGTTTTTTAAGAAATGCTTATAGTAAACTACCAAATTTCACACTGCCTCTGAAATATGTCTTAAAGGTTTGCACAGTGAACATGTGTAGATAAGCCTTTAATAATCACTCCTTTGATAATTATTCAAGCATGCAGTATTTTCTGATCAAAAATAAGTGCATCTACTATTCAAAAGAAGTGCTTCTGTATAGTTTTATAAAATTCACTGTATACTTATAGTGTATTAATTGTTATAGGCTACATTTAACCATTTCTGTATTTTCTGGACACGAACCATAAAATCTTCCCATTTTTAACTCTAACAGTTGAACTACAAGAATGGAAAAAGAAAAATGCTTAATTAATGCACACCATCTTAGTAACTTCCCAATGTTTATTGTCAAACATTTTTTAAGACAATCATAGTGCCCAGAACAGCATCATGCCACCCAGGTACTTTGAAGTAATGAAAAAAAAAAAAAAAACAGAGAAAAAAAAAAAAACAGGTGATTATAAAAAGTATTCACATAGCCTATACAGTGCCTTGCAAAATTATTCATACCCCTTCAATTTTTTTTTTTTTCAAATTTTGTTATGGTGCTGCCTTATGTTAAACTACTTTAAATTACTTTTTACCCCACATCAATCTATACTCCCTACTCCATAATGGCAAAGCAAAAAATAGGTTTTTAATGTTTGTGCAAATTTACTAAAAATAAAAAACTGAAAAGATCCTGTTGCAAAAGTATTCATACCTTTTTTTGGGACACTCCAAATTTAGCTCAGGAGCATTCATATTGCTTCTAGATGTTCCTACACTTGGAGTGGAGTTAAACTGTGGCAAAAATGATTTGAATGAGTCTGATTTAGAAAGACACAAAAAATGCATATCAGAGCAGAAACCAAGTCCTGAGGTCAAGATAACTGCCTGTAGAGCTCAGTGACAGACTTGCGTTAAGGCAATGATCTAGAGAAGAGTTCAGAAACAAATCTGCTGCATTGAAGGTTGACAGAAGCATTCTCCATAATGGAAGACGATTGGAACAACTAGGACTCTAGAAAATGTCCAAGCTGACAGAGATGGAGAGGTGAAAAGGTGACTCAAAGAATGGCAGATCATTGCCAAATGCAGATGTGCAAAGCTTGTCACATCAGACCCAAAAAGACTTGAGGCTGTAAAGCTGCTTCAACTATGTACTAAGTTAAGGGTATGAATACTTATGCAAAGTACTTATTTCAGTGTTTGATTTTTAATACATTTGTAACATTTGTATTGTGGCATTATTATGGTGTATGGAGTGTAAATTGATGTGGGGGAAAAACTAATTTAAAGCAGTTTAACATAATGCCGCAACAAAACAAAGTGTGAAAAAAATGAGGGGGTACGAATAATTTTGCAAGGCACTGTACATAATAAATTTTAGTGAAAAATAACATGATTGAAAGCATACAATCAGATGTATGTGAAGTGTTTTAATAAGTATTAAACATTTTTTACATTTTCATTATGTGTGTGTGCATCAGATTTACCAAAAATCTACAATTATGTATCTAATTATAGACTAGATACATGAAAAAATACATGAAAAGACAACAAACATTTGATATTTGCCTTTATTTTTACTCTTATGATGACAGCAGTATGACTCACACTTCAAACTGCAAAAAAACAGCCATTAAGATTTTACTAACAATAATAATAATAATATTAAAACAAATGTATGGGTGACAACATCAACCTTTAGACTCAATATTACAAATTTAACTTTTAATGTTTTTGCTAAAATAACATCAGTGAACATTTTCATTTTTCAGTTGATAATAACATTTAATAAAAACGTAACAAATTGAACAGCTGATACAGTTGATAACTTAAATCTTACAGTGTTTTAAACACTAACAATTGAATTTTGAAAAAAAAAACATACAAGCTGATTATATCCCAACAAAAGAAAATGGTTCCCAAGAGTCTTTCCACTTGATTCCACTATAACAGAAACAGACGACGAAGAAAAAGAAGAAGAAAGCAGAATTTATGTGTTTTATAAAAGTTGGTACAGGCACAAACTATGAACATTGAAAATGTATTGAATAATAGCAGAATATTGATTTCACAATTAAGAACATACCATGAAGTGCAGGAAGCCCATTTCACAAGGACTTCTATATTCCCCTATGTGGTACAAATGGTAAAAAAACAACAACAACAACAACAAAAAAAACAGTGTATTAGTACATGTAATTTTTAAGAAAAAAATTTAAGCATATGATGTCAAATGTATCTAATGCAGACAATGACATCACTGTAATCTACAGAGCTACTTTATCGCTGAATTGGTCAAATTCAAATAATCGATGATCGTTACAGCTGACCTGAATAACTGAACTGACTTCATTAAACTCTATTTGCATCATTGAATCATTATTTTTCTGTTGATCACTGTAAAGCTGCTTTGAAACAACCTGTATTATATAAATTGCTATAAAAATAAAGGGGACTTAAATTTAATCAGTGGAATTAACAATTTTTTCCTCCCTATGCACGAACATAACACAAAAAAACAGGCTAGTTACACACAGTTAACATGACATTAAATGTTGAGTTAATGCTATTTTTGGACCTTTATGTGAAGGAGTATATAAAACTAAAAAAACAAACAAACTTAGCAATAAGCATTATTTAAGAAGTGAAAACACTTACATTTTTCATTCTCTTTTTTAATATTTTCTGGTATGGAAAGCTGTTGTTCTTCAGCCGTTCCACGCATTCAGCACATTTATCTGTTTTAAAGGAAACAAGGAAATTTTCAGTCTCTTTGATAAACCTAAATGAACAGCAAGATTTTTTTATGTTATTGGACCACTAATAAATGCCAACTAAACATCATATATATGTAATATAGTATCTTTGCATTCGATGTACTTCACCTTTATGCTTCTTGTCTTCTTTCCTTTGTTTAGTTGCCCCTAGAAATGAAAGATTAGATTGATAAATCAATATCGGAAGAAAAATTTCACATTGTTAAAGTGATAGTTCACCCAATAATGGAAATTACTCTATGATTTACTTACACTCAAGGCATCCTAGGTGTATATGACTTTCTTCTTTTAGACAAATACAATCAGAGTTATGGTAAAAAAAAATGCCCTGGCTCTTCCGAGCTTTGTAATAGCAGTGAATGGGTGTTGAGATTTTTAAGTCAAATAAAGTGCATCTTATTGTTGTAGTCAAGACCATTTAATAGAAACCAAGTCGAGTCCAAGACCAATATGTGTTAAGACCAAGACAAGTTCAAGAATTTGTGGGGGTTGAAACCAAGGCAAGACCAAGACCAGACCAACACTACTCAAATTTATCTGAAAGATCCACATTTAATGCATGAGAAATGTTTTATTTAGTTTTTTTTTGTTTGTTTATTTTTGTTATACAAGTACTACAACACTAGCTCCATTTACATGGACCCTTTTAATCTGATTGTAATAGGACTAGAAGCACAATCAGAATAAAAATGTCACATGTAATCAAGTCTATAGGACTGAACTGGCCAGATCTGATTAAAATTTTCGAGGGGTTGTTTATTCCTTTCGTATTCCAAGCGAGAGGGCATTTAAATCCTTGCTTGGATTGAAAACCAAAACTGGAAAGTACTGCGCATGTGCAATGACGTAAAAATAGCATAATGATGTGTGACTCATGGAATGAGCTGTCCTTCCTGGTAAATAATGTGTCAAAAATGAGTTTTGGACATTCTAAAATTCTACTTTCACGTAACGTCTGTTATGTGGAACAGCACAACATCCCATCAGTCCTTGTGTATGACTCTCATTAACAGATGACTGGTTTTCAGTGCGAGAAGGAGCACTTTTGCAGTTTTTTCAAAAGTAAGCAGGACTGCACAACAGTTCATATGCTGGTCATCACCAAATTAAATATAATGTGCAATTTTTAAAACAATATCGGAAAACTCTCTATATTCATGTCAGATGATTAAATCTGATCAGAAACTTGTGGCATATAAACAGCCATATCAACCCGATCACTTTATTTAGCGTTCATGTAAACACTACTTTCAGATTTGTCAATCAGAATGAATTCATTCTGATCGAAGCAAAAAGTATCCATGTAAACGTACCTACTAGTGCACGCATCCATCATAAAAAGTACTCCACATGGCTCCGAGGGTGAATTAATGAATTTGGAGCAGAATTGATGTGTTTGTGTAAGAAAAATATCCACATTTAAAGCATTATAAACCATAATCTTTGACTGATGAGAGAGTGTCTTTCCAATGTATGATGTAGGATGTCAGCATGACATAAGCATAAGGGGAGAGAAAACAAACACTGGTCATAAATGTAAGTACAAAATGAGGATTTGGAAAGATAAATCCAGAGGATTTCGATAAAAGCCACAAAAAGACTGGTTTTCCTTTGCTGTGAACACAACTTGGTGCTTGTGGGACTAGCATATTCTTATCTACACTTATTGCTTACACTACACCTACATCCTATGTCATCTGATGAACACCATTCTTTCATCAGGAGGATTATGGTTTATAAAGTTTAAAATATGGATATTTTTCTTACACAAATACATCGATTCTGCTCAAAATTCATTAATTTTCCCCCAGAACTATGTGAAGCACTTTTTTATGATGGATGGATGCAGTTTATTTTGCTTTAAAATCTGGACCAAAAATTCACTGTCATTATAAAGCTTGTAAGAGACAGGAGATTTTTTAATATAGGTGTTTTTCCTGAACACGGAAGTCACACCTAACTCTTAACCAGGATGCTTTGCATTTTTGGTCTCCAGTGTTCCTAGTCAAATTAGCATATATATATATATATATATATATATATTCTGAGCTGATATTTGAATGTTAAACCCATTAATTTTTTTTTAAAAAGAACATGGCTTCACAGCGCCATCACTTTGCAATGACCATCATTTGACAGTGCTTCACTCCTCAACGTTTAATAATGCCATTTCCACATTAATACGTTTTCGTTTGAAAACGCATCCTTTTCTCTCCGTTTTGGCCTTTTCTGTCCACACTGAGATGGCATTTCTGATCAAGGAAAACTGAGCTTTTTGAAAACGCTTTCCAAAGTGGATAAATTTGAAAACACTGCTTTTGCGTTGCAGTGTGGACTGTGAAAACAGGCTTTTGAAAACAATGACGCATATTGTACCAATAGATATCTATGTTAATTTAATAATTGTGTCTGTTATGTGCTATTCACTTTCACACTGCTGCTGAAGATTTATTTGTACACTCTTCATATTACAGTCCTAAAAAGATGACAGAAAATGTACTCAGTTGCTGTCCTGACTCCTGCAGCTAAACGTGAGGGCAGCTGCTTTTTAGATCAAACATGAGACCATTCCATGGATGCATCAGTGAATGATGAGATATTTCTGTAAATAAACTGAGCCTGCCAAGAATTGTGTTAAAACTTATGTTTGTTCCATCTGTATCGTCTAAGTGAGTTTTTATGCATGCGCAGTATGGCGAATTTAATGTTTTCCTACGTTTCAGTGTGGATGATTTGGAAAATGCTTGAAAATCTAGTGTGGACGAAGAGCGAATTTAAAACGAAAACTCAAACTGTTTTCAAATGTGTCCGGATTAATGTAGACGTAGCCTGAGTGTGTAGATGACACAAAACAGCCGAAGTTAGCTACATTAAAAACAGATGGGCGCTATTTGAATGGGTTCCTATGGAGAACGGAAAACACAAGAGCATAATTGCAATTGCAATTTAGAATTTGTAATGGCAGCCCTCATTGTTTACTCAGGAAAAAGGTTTATAACTCAGATTGTATATGTCTGAGAGTAGAAAGCTATATACACATAGGATTGCTTGAGGATGAGTAAATCATGGGGTAGTTCTCATTCTTGGGTGAACTATACCTTTAACTAATTGTTTAAAAGCTTTTTATATCACTTTACCTTGTTTTCTTTTGGTGGCATTTGATGATTTTGGCTTGTGGAACGTGAATGGGGAAGTTGCTGGCTGTGGTGCAGCAGAGGTGTTAAAGGAGTCCAGCTGTGGTGCAGCAGCAGTGCTGTAAAAACTCGTACTGGTCTGGGACAAGAGCAAACCATGTAAATGATGACAGAATTTTTTTAATTAATAAATTTAATTATTTACATTCAGATTTTTTGCATACAATAGTATACAGCTACATACAATTTGAATTATTTGTTAAGAAGTCAAAACACTTACTCCACTATTTCTCTGGTATGGAAAGTTGTTGATCTCCAGTGTGTCCATGCATTCAGCAGATTTCCCTGTTTAAAAAGAAGAAACATTAATATTTTCCCCTCTTGATAAATCTAAAAGAACAATTTCAACCATTCACTCAGAGAGCAGTCAAGAGAACAGAGTTAGAAGTGTAGCATATGCAAGCTATGTTGCTTCCAAAATTTTGCTTGATTTAAAATACAATATTTTATTTTAGAGAAATGTTATTCACCCTATTTAATCATCACACTTGTACATTAGATAGGATTGCTACCAAACTTTACCTTTGAGCTTTTTGTTTTCCACATGAGGTGCAGCAGTGCTGGTGGCGTCCATGTTTGAAATGGCATCACCAAAGGGCTCCACATCTGGTGCAGCATTGGAGGGCTCCACATCTGGTGCAGCATCAGAGGGCTCCATGTTTGGTAAGGCAGCATTGGAGGGCTCCACATCTGGTGCAGCATCAGAGGGCTCCATGTTTGGTAAGGCAGCATTGGAGGGCTCCACATCTGGTGCAGCATCAGAGGGCTCCACATCTGGTGCAGCAGCACCCGAGGGCTCCATGTTTGGCGAGGCAGTGCTGGGGGTCTCTGGATTTTCTGGGGCAGGAGTCTGTAGGCTGTTAGAGCTCTTCTTTTTCTCTCTCTGAAAATGAACTAAAGGACATCATAACAAAGTTACATTATAGCAATAACAAAAATGTATTAACTTTATTTTAGTGATTATGCACAGCAATTATTGTTTCAGTCTTAAGATTATTAAGAAATGATAAATGATTCCTTTGCAAAGCATTACCCAGTCTAGTGCATACTTAAAAATAAACAAACACAGTCTACATTAAATGGCTGCATAAAAGTATTATAAATTATTAAATGTTAAAAAAAAGGTAAGAAAACCAACTTTTTAACACTGCTTCATAAACAGAGTTTATCCTCCGAAGAAGATCATCATCCAGATGATGGTCATGTCCAAAAATGGCATCGGCCACAACTGTATTTCCATTGTTCTTCCCAAGTAGGAGTATGGGATGGAGGTCAAGGGCAGCCAATTTATCAAGCTGAAATGATAATAATAACAATAATAATACAATAACACAAAACTTAATACAAAATGCAACAAGAACTAAGGTTGCCCAACATTAATACATCAGTCTACATCAAAGAGAAAATGGGCACTGTGCATTATCTATGAAATAAGGATAACTTTTTTATGCAATTTACATTGTTCATGAAAACCATTCTTGTGAAAGCTTTCATATTCAAGATGACTGTGTTACAATAAAATGGTTTTATGGATTATTTATGGGCAAGCTCCACTGTCTCCATTACAGTGTTACTTATGTCATTATAAAGTTAAGGTCACTTATAAACATTGTGTACGTTTTTCTTATATTGCCTAAATATCGTATTTTGTTTTCATTTAGTACTGCCCTTCAAAAGCTACAGAAGATACTTACATGTTTCGGAGAAGACAAAATAAGTAAAATATACCCCATCTTCAAATTCAAAAAGTTTTCACGCCTCGGGTCTTAATGCATTGTTTCTCTTCTGGAGCATTCGTGAGCGTTTCAACCTTCTGTAATAGTTGCATATGAGCCCCTCAGTTGTCCTCAGTGGACCAGATGGATCTCAAAATCATACAGTTGTTGTTTGAAAGGGTTCAAATATACAAAAATGCAGAAAAACCAAAGAATTTTTGGGACCTGAAGGATTTTTCTGAAGAACAGCTGACAGTTTAACTGTTAACAATCAAGGGACTCATAAACCACAACGTATTAAAGGGGTCCTATTATGCTCCTTTACAAAGTCTTTATTTTGTTTTGGGGGTGTACTTGAACATGCTGTCATGCTTGGTGGTTCGAAAAACGCATACTTTTTCACATAATTTACATTATTACAATAGCTTATAAACATTATAAAGTTAAACACTTACCAAACAATGACTGCTGTTGACAACAACAGCCCTGTTGCAGTTTTTTTGGATCGAAGCAACCCAATCAGATTTTGAGACTTTAAATTTCTCCCTTCTTTTCTCTAACTTTGCCTTGTAAGGCTGGCCAGTCTTGCATGCAGGACATGTTTTGAAGGCCACATTTATAATGGCCTTACAACATGGACATGCCTTTTTTGTGCTCCCGGGCATTCCTGGAAAAACAATAACAACAACAAAAAACTTAACAGTAGTATAATATAGTATGGTATAAAGTAGTCAACATTTCTAAAACCAAAACAATTCCAATTCTTGTCTTATGACAACGTTGATTAACTTTTTGATCCACTTCAAATGTTGACAACTGAATACTTATTCCAGTCAGCCACAATAAAGAAACCAAATCAATTACAGTATGGTTTTATAACATTTGTAAGGGTAGAAATAGTTGTACACAGGGCTATTCTATTTATTAGTGTGAGGTGATTTCTGCGTGTACAGTGAGATAATGTCATTACAATAAAATCAAGCAATTCCATTAATCTAATTAAATGAATATGTTGTTATATTTACTTGATCACTTTGTGTTTTTGAAAACATTGAACTTGTAATGTTAAAGGGTGATAACCCAAAGCTTATCTTTAATGATGTCACAATAAAACGAAACATACTTACGTAAGTCCGTCTAATTTGCCGACTTAAAAATAAAAGTAAAATAATATAAATGTAAATGCAATGATAAATTCCTAAGAGTTACAATTACACGTGTTGATTAAAGATATGAACGTCTGTACGCAACATTTACGACACAACGTTTCCCACCCAGCGTGAGCTGTGACGTCAAATGCTGCAAATGTAGAAAATCAAAATCAATGTTGAGATAACAATAATAATAAAACAATAATAACAATACAACTCTTCAAATCTATTTTCAAAATACTAAACTATTCGAGTTTCCATCATTTTGTTAATAATAAACAAACCGGCATGACACGTCAATACTAGCAAAAACCGAAAGCTAATATGTGTATTGAGGCATTTGTATCGATATAGTTATTTCTATTGTAAAGTAAAATAAGATTAAATTCATTATCTGTATACTTAAATGCTATTAGATGTAGCCAAATATTATAGTGTTTTAGCATTGCATATTACGACAGTTGTCTTTTATCTTTTTTCCCCCGTTCCCCTGCAGAATTACAGTTGACAGCATCGAGTTAGCCAGAGACCATTAATAATAATTATAAAAATTCTGTCTGAATAAGCCACAGTTTTTAATGGACTAAAATGACTGGATTTAAAATATACATGTTGCATATTTATGTATTTATTTAAATTAATTACATTGTTCCTATTACCTGAAATGGATAAAGTATCAATCAAATACAAGAACAAATCAAACACACCAAATGAAGAAATACTAATGTTTTAATGTTACTTTCAGAAAAGTTACATCTATAACATACAACAAATTACATGAAAGAAATATAAATAAAAATGAATATAAACCACTTCTAAAAACGTTCTAAAAAAAGACTTTATCCATAGCCATACTGAAGCTGTTGAGAACAAAATTGCACTTAAATTAGTATCTAAAACACCTTTTTATGGTATTTCTAGAAATTCGGTGACATCACTGTGATGCATATGCAGGCCATTGAACTGAAAAAAAGGAAAATAATTTATTATTTAAACAGTTCATAAGTTACAAATATTTTATTGTATGTAATATAGTCAATGATGTCATTTCTTGAAGACATGGCCTTATTTATTATTCTATTTGATTTTGAATATTCAATTGTGTCAATCGTCCTACGTTCAAGCCGCACGTTTCTAGCCTATATATAAAAAGCCACTTGGCTGAAACGTAATTATGTTACGTTCTGGAAAGTTCATTTTTAAATCGTTTCATCCGTAAAGTTCCATATACAAATATAACATATATTCGATAAAATACATTCGAGGTACAGTTAACTCATATTCGGTAGTGACTGGGTATAAAGCTTTTTTTTTTTTTTCCAGTTAATAAAAAATGGCTATAAGTTTTGTGCAGTTTGGTACGTATCGTATGCCCGCGACTTTCTGGCTAGAAAATACACGTGTCTTTGGCACCTTAAAACTGTGGAATTAACAAGTTTAATACAAACGTTTTTTATATGCTGAGAAGACCGAGCACTGTTTAATTTGCTTTCTAACCTTTAATATACATGTATCTAAAACGGATAAAAAAAACAAACCACTGAGCGCCTCTAGTGGACGTTTCACCCGAAAAGTGCAGTGAATTGTACCTGGAGATACGTATTTCAGGTTCTGCAGAAATGTAGGCAGAGTCACGTATTTCCAATGAGCCTGGGTTGTTATTAAGGCATATGTCTTGCTAACAAGAAACAATGCTTCTAACCACAGGTCACGTACGAAAAATAATGCCCAGTTTAGGCCATTCCACTCCACTGAAGGGGTGGAGCGGAAAATGAAAATAAATACGGCCTTTTAAAATTTAAATGTTCCAGCGATTTCATTCCGTCAACCCCTTTGAACAAGAGCTAATTTCAGGAGTTTGCAAGCAGTTTCATTTAAAACGGAGAGAGCTGTCTTCAGCCAGTGTTTTCTGTTTTACTGACATGAGAGTCAAGGCTCCGAGCTCTCGGTCTGCGAACTACACCACTGAGCCTCTTTAAAAGCATTTAAATAAAAACACTCCAGCGACTGTACACAATGTAAACAGAATATCATTTTAAAGAGCTATATTAAGCGCATATGAGCTGTTTATGTGGTTTACGGATGAGCTTCGGGGCTGGCGTTTCTTCGTCCGTGTTCACAAAACTACATATTTTAAAGGCATTAAAAATAATAAAAAATAAAACACTCCAGCGATTGAACAATAATTGTAGATTAGTGTTTTTAAAACGTTAAAATGCTTGCTTATTTGTGCAGCATTTTTGTGGAAACGAATAAGCTAGTAAAGACTGTTTCATATGGTCTCATCGTTTGAACCACGTTAGTTCAACAAAGTACGGCTGTTGTTAACCTCACCAATAACTTATGCTATTTAACTGATTAGAGCTCTCAAAAAAATGCACCTGTATTGAACAAAGCACCTAATCACTCACGTAATATTTTCTTGCTCCCTGTCATTTCGCTGTATTTTATGTTTGATTTAGCACAGTTTCCCTCTTATACTCCGAAAGTTCCCTTAGGCATTTGTGCGCATGCGCACTACTCATAAATGGTGCTTTATAGAGGACGCACAAAAATACTGAATAAAATCATTTATATTTAGGTTAAACGTAGGTTATAGCTTTTACTGCATGTTAGCTTGCAAATTATGCCCAAGAACATAATTTATTAAGCCATATGTCTTGCTAACAAGAAACAATGCTTCTAACCACAGGTCACGTACGAAAAATAATGCCCAGTTTAGGCCATTCCACTCCACTGAAGGGGTTTAGCGGAAAATGAAAATAAATACGGCCTTTTAAAATTTAAATGTTCCAGCGATTTCATTCCGTCAACCCCTTTGAACAAGAGCTAATTTCAGGAGTTTGCAAGCAGTTTCATTTAAAACGGAGAGAGCTGCCTTCAGCCAGTGTTTTCTGTTGTACTGACATGAGAGTCAAGGCTCCGAGCTCTCGGTCTGCGAACTACATCACTGAGCCTCTTTTAAAAGCATTTAAATAAAAACACTCCAGCGACTGTACGCAATGTAAACATAATATCATTTTAAAGAGCTATATTAAGCGCATATGAGCTGCTTTATATGGTTTACGGATGAGCTTCGGGGCTGGCGTTTCTTCGTCCGTGTTCACAAAACTACACATTTTAAAGGCATTTAAAAAATAAAAAATAAAAACACTCCAGCGATTGAACAGTAATAGTAGATTAGTGTATTGAAAACGTTAAAATGCTTGCTTATTTGTGCTGCATTTTTGTGGAAACGAATTAGCTAGTAAAGACTGTTTCATGAATATGGTCTCATCGTTTGAACCACATAGTTCAACAAAGCACGGCCGTTTTTAATGACCAACTAATAACTTCTGCTATTTACCTGATTAGAGTTCTCAAAAAAATGCACCTGTATTGAACAAAGCACCTAATCACTCACGTAATATTTTCTTGCTCCCTGTCATTTCGCTGTATTTTATGTTTGATTTAGCACAGTTTCCCTCTTATACTCCGAAAGTTCCCTTAGGCATTTGTGCGCATGCGCACTACTCATAAATGTTGCTTTATAGAGGACGCACAAAAATACTGAATAAAATCATTTATATTTAGGTTAAACGTAGGTTATAGCTTTTACTTCATGTTAGCTTGCAAATTATGCCCAAGAACATAATTTATTAAGCCATATGTCTTGCTAACAAGAAACAATGCTTCTAACCACAGGTCACGTACGAAAAATAATGCCCAGTTTAGGCCATTCCACTCCACTGAAGGGGTGGAGCGGAAAATGAAAATAAATACGGCCTTTTAAAATTTAAATGTTCCAGCGATTTCATTCCGTCAACCCCTTTGAACAAGAGCTAATTTCAGGAGTTTGCAAGCAGTTTCATTTAAAACGGAGAGAGCTGCCTTCAGCCAGTGTTTTCTGTTTTACTGACATGAGAGTCAAGGCTCCGAGCTCTCGGTCTCTTTAAAAGCATTTAAATAAAAACACTCCAGCGACTGTACACAATGTAAACAGAATATCATTTTAAAGAGCTATATTAAGCGCATATGAGCTGTTTATGTGGTTTACGGATGAGCTTCGGGGCTGGCGTTTCTTCGTCCGTGTTCACAAAACTACACATTTTAAAGGCATTTAAAAAATAAAAAATAAAAACACTCCAGCGATTGAACAGTAATAGTAGATTAGTGTATTGAAAACGTTAAAATGCTTGCTTATTTGTGCTGCATTTTTGTGGAAACGAATTAGCTAGTAAAGACTGTTTCATGAATATGGTCTCATCGTTTGAACCACATAGTTCAACAAAGCACGGCCGTTTTTAATGACCAACTAATAACTTCTGCTATTTACCTGATTAGAGTTCTCAAAAAAATGCACCTGTATTGAACAAAGCACCTAATCACTCACGTAATATTTTCTTGCTCCCTGTCATTTCGCTGTATTTTATGTTTGATTTAGCACAGTTTCCCTCTTATACTCCGAAAGTTCCCTTAGGCATTTGTGCGCATGCGCACTACTCATAAATGTTGCTTTATAGAGGACGCACAAAAATACTGAATAAAATCATTTATATTTAGGTTAAACGTAGGTTATAGCTTTTACTTCATGTTAGCTTGCAAATTATGCCCAAGAACATAATTTATTAAGCCATATGTCTTGCTAACAAGAAACAATGCTTCTAACCACAGGTCACGTACGAAAAATAATGCCCAGTTTAGGCCATTCCACTCCACTGAAGGGGTGGAGCGGAAAATGAAAATAAATACGGCCTTTTAAAATTTAAATGTTCCAGCGATTTCATTCCGTCAACCCCTTTGAACAAGAGCTAATTTCAGGAGTTTGCAAGCAGTTTCATTTAAAACGGAGAGAGCTGCCTTCAGCCAGTGTTTTCTGTTTTACTGACATGAGAGTCAAGGCTCCGAGCTCTCGGTCTCTTTAAAAGCATTTAAATAAAAACACTCCAGCGACTGTACACAATGTAAACAGAATATCATTTTAAAGAGCTATATTAAGCGCATATGAGCTGTTTATGTGGTTTACGGATGAGCTTCGGGGCTGGCGTTTCTTCGTCCGTGTTCACAAAACTACACATTTTAAAGGCATTTAAAAAATAAAAAATAAAAACACTCCAGCGATTGAACAGTAATAGTAGACTAGAAGCTAAAGTTCGATGACAAACTTTAAATGTTGGCTTGGAGAAGCAAACCGGGCAGCCTTCGGGCAAAAGGGCCAGCCCAGAACACTTAGAGCTCTGTGATTGAATTATTAGTAGTAAAAATGCTATTACATAAGTAATGCTTAGTATATTTTAGGCTAACACAGCTTGCCATAGTGGATTCATGTGTATTTTAGGTTAAAACGGCTTGCCATACAACAAGCGTGGTTGAAAGCCACGACGCGTTGCTGTGCGTTTGAGCCGAAAAGCAGAAATAAGCAAGCATTTAAGCTGTGTAATATATTATTGTACTATTATTGTGTTTAATCGCTGGAGTGTTTGTATTTAAATGCCTTTAAAAGACGTTCAGTCATGTATAATTCTCAGTCGGACATGTCAGAGCTCATGTGTAACACACTGCTGAACACAGCGCTCTCTGTATGAAAAAAAAAATACTCACGAACAACTGCATTTAGCTGTTGATATTCTCTAATGGGTGGACTTAATTAAATCGCTGCAATATTGTAATTTTAAAGGCGGTCAAATTCGTGCAAATTATGTCGTTCGTCTCCATGTATCATAGTTGAAGGCAATCTGTACGCGGTGAAGGAAATGCTTCGGGTTTTCAATAAATTCGTTCAAACAGCTGAATTCAGGTCTTGATGTGTTCTAATGGGTATTTATAATTAAATGGCTGGAATATTGTAATTTTAAAGGCGTTATTTATATGCATTTTACACCGAAGTCAAAGTGAAACTAAGTCACAGCTCGGTTACATGTTCGTTTGTGAAACCTATTGAATAGCTAATTTACAGCTAATGTAGTTCTTTAAAATATTCTTGTATATTGATTGTGTTGGATCGCTGGAGTGTTTTTATTTAAAGGCATTTAAAAGACGTGCAGTCATTCTCAGTCGGGTAAGTTAGCTCCGAGCCTTGAAAGCTCGTCTGTATAACACATGCTGAAGACAGTGCTTTAACTTTGAAATAAAACAGATCACAAAAGGCTGATTTGTTGATGTGTTCTAATGGGTATTTACAAATAAATCGCTGAAATATATAAATTTTAAAGGCACTCTAATTCGTGCAATTTATGTTGTTTATGAGCACATACAGAGAGAGTTCGTGCTGACGGCTTGTATACTCGCTGAAGGGTGCAAGCATTTCTTTTACAAGAACTGCTCACAAACCACTGAATTTAGCTGTTGATGTGTTCTAATGGGTATTTACAATTAAATCGCTGGAATATTTAATTTTAAAAGGCGGTATTTATTTGTATTTCCACCGATTTCAGAGTGACTGTAAGCAAGAGGTTTGAGTCCCGCCTCTTCAGTCGAGAAGTATTGCGCCTCTAGATGGCGCATTTTTTCTCAGCCCATTGAAATCTTATAGAAATTTTTCATGTAAAAAAATTAATATTAAATCAACTGTAAGTCTGATCATTCCAAAAAGATATAGCAACACTTTGGTGACCAGGGCCCAGGGCTCCGCCGAGTTTGGGGCTTGTAGCCTTAAAGCTCTAGGAGGAGTAGCATATAGAATTTTAGTCTCAGAAGAATTTTAATAATAACTAGAAGCTAAAGTTCGATGACAAACTTTAAATGTTGGCTTGGAGAGCCAAATTGGGCAGCCTTGGGGCAAAAGGGCCAGCCCAGAACACTTAGAGCTCTCTGATTGAATTGTTGCTAGTAAAAATGGCAGTACGACAAGAAATGCTTAGTATATTTTAGGCTAAAACATAGAGGATCGTGTGTGGATTTTACGTTAAAACGGCTTGCCATACAACAAGTTTGCAGCGCATGCTTGAAACCCACGACGCGTTGCTGTGCGGTTGAGCCTAAAAGCAGAAATAAGCAAGCATTTAAGCTGTGTATTATATTACTCTACTATTATTGTGTTTAATCGCTGGAGTGTTTGTATTTAAATACCTTTAAAAGACGTGCAAATGATGTGTTTGATGATGCAGACGAAGACTGAGCAGTGCATCCAATGTTAGTTAAGCCTATGAAAAAAGTCATTTGCACCCAATGTAGGTCTTTAAAATATTCTTCTATATTTATTGTGTGCAATCGCTGGAGTGTTTGTATTTAAATGCCTTTAAAAGACGTGCAGTCATGTATAATTGTCAGTCGGACATCTCGGAGCTCATGTCTAACACACAGCTGAACGCAGCGCTCTCTGTATGAAAACAAAATGCTCACAAACAACTGCATTTAGCTGTTGATATTTTCTAATGGGTGGACTGAATTAGATCGCTGCAATATTGTAATTTTAAAGGCGGTCAAATTTGTGCAAATTATGTCGTTCGTATCCATGTAAACTCGTTGAAAGCAATCTGTACGCGGTGATAGAAATGCTTAGGGGTTTCAATAAATTCGCTCAAACAGCTGAATTCAGGTCTTGATGGGTTTCTAATGGGTATTTACTATTAAATGGCTGAATATTGTAATTTTAAAGGCGTTATTTATATGCATTTTCCAACGAAATCAAAGTGAAAGTAAGTCTCAGCTCGGTAACATGTTCGTTAGTGAAACCTATTGAACAGCTCATTTGCAGCTAATGTAGTTCTTTAAAATATTCTTGTATATTTATTGTGTTGGATCGCTGGAGTGTTTTTATTTAAATGCTTTTAAAAGACGTGCAGTCATGTATAATTCTCATTCAGGTTAGCTCCGATCCGCGAAAGCTCGTCTGTATAACACATTTGCTGAAGACAGTGCTTTAACTTTGAAATAAAACAGATCACAAAAGGCTGATTTGTTGATGTGTTCTAATGGGTATTTACAAACAAATCGCTGAAATATATTTATTTTAAAGGCGTTCTAATTCGTGCAATTTATGTTGTTTGTGAGCACATGTCGAGAGAGAGAGAAGCCTAGTGCTGACGGCTTGTATAAGCGCTGAAGGGTGCGAGCTTTTCTTTTACAAGAACTACTCACAAACCACTGAATTTAGCTGTTGATATGTTCTAATGGGTATTTAGAGTTAAATCGCTGTAATATTTGAATTTTTAAGGCGGTATTTATTTGTATTTCCACCGATTTCAGAGTGACTGTAAGTAAGAGGTTTGAATCCCGCCTCTTCAGTCGAGAGGTATTGCGCCTTTAGATGGCGCATTTTTTCTCAGCCCATTGAAATCCCATAGAAATTTTTCATGTAAAAAAATTAATATTAAATCAACTGTAAGTCTGATCATTCCAAAAAGATATAGCAACACTTTGGTGACCAGGGCCCAGGGCTCCGCCGAGTTTGGGGCTTGTAGCCTTAAAGCTCTAGGAGGAGTAGCGTATAGAATTTTAGTCTCAGAAGAAGTTTAATAATAATAATAATAATAATAATAACTAGATATGTACATTTCCTGAAGAAAATGTGAGTGGTGCTTGCGGTGGCAAAACTCGGCCCTCGGTTGCTAGGGTGATGTAATTGGTTACTAGGATGTGGCTGTGAAGATCATAGGTCACTACTTATAGGCCGAGTCAAAACCCACAAACCTCTATGACTTTCTGATCCAAAGATATGATCTCACTAATTGTATGGCAATATTAGTGTATCTGAGATTTTGCCCAAATTTCTCGCCTGCTTTACGATAATCGTACGCTCGATCGCTTAAAAAATTCATAGCACACCTCTCTTCAATAAGCCGGTCGATTTGAGACGTCATTCATGGATCTATGACAAACGGTGTGGGACTAGTTACACGCCGAAGTTCATAATGGCCTGCATGAACATTCTGCCAATGAAAGTCTATGGGATATTTTTGCCTGCTTTTTCGTGCGCTTTTTGAACATCGTTCGTCCAATCCCTCCGTAAAGTCATAGCACACCTCTCCTTAACAAGCCGCAACATTTGACACCTCATTCATGGGTCTACGGCAAACGGTGCCGGACAAATTAGGCACCGAAGTTCCTATGGGCCTGTGTGTGTGAGTGAGAAAGTGACAGTTGAGATTCAAATTCACAGACATTCTGCCATTGTAAATCAATGGGATTTTTTAGCCCGCTTTTTCCTCCGCTGTGTGAACATCGTAAGTCCGATCGCTTAGAAAAGTCATAGCACACCTCTCCTCAATAAGCCGCAACATTTGACACCTCATTCATGGGTCTATGGCAAACGGTGCCGGACAAATTATGCACCAAAGTTCCTATGGGCCTGTGTGTGTGTGTGAGAAAGTGACAGTTGAGATTCAAATTCACAGACATTCTGCCATTGTAAATCAATGGGATTTTTTAGCCCGCTCTTTCCTACGCTGTGTGAACACCGTAGGTCCGATTGCTTAGAAAAGTCATAGCACACCTCTCCTCAATGAGTCGGTCGATTTGACACCTCATTCATTAATCTACGACAAACGGTGTGGGAGGAGTAGCGCGCCAAAACTTTGTCAGGGCGAACAGTAATAGTAATACCCGGGGTGGTTGCTAGGGTACATGGGGTGGTTGCTATGCGGTTGTTAGGGTACCCTGGGTGGTTGCTAAGGCCGTTGCTAGGTACCCAGAGTGGTTGCTAGGGCCGTTGCTAAGGTCCCCGGGGTGGTTGCTAGGGCCGTTGCTAGGGTACACGGGGTGGTTGCTAGGGTACCCGGGGTGGTTGCTAGGGCCGTTGCTAGGGTACCCTGGGTGGTTGCTAGGGCCGTTGCTAGGTACCCAGAGTGGTTGCTAGGGCCGTTGCTAGGGTACACGGGGTGGTTGCTAGGGTACCCGGGGTGGTTGCTAGGGCCGTTGCTAAGGTCCCCGGGGTGGTTGCTAGGGCCGTTGCTAGGGTACACGGGGTGGTTGCTAGGGTATCCGGGGTGGTTGCTAGGGTGTTGCTATGCGGTTGCTAGGGTATCCGGGGTGGTTGCTAGGGTGTTGCTATGCGGTTGCTAGGGTATACGGGGTGGTTGCTAGGGTCGTTGCTAGGGTACCTGGGGTGGTTGCTAGGGTGTTGCTATGTGGTTGCCAGGGTACCCGGGGTGGTTGCTAGGGTGTTGATATGCGGTTGCTAGGGTATCCGGGGTGGTTGCTAGGGTGTTGCTATGTGGTTGCTAGGGTATCCGAGGTGGTTGCTAGGGTGTTGCTATGCGGTTGCTAGGGTATCCGGGGTGGTTGCTAGGGCCTTTGCTAGGGTACCTGGAGTGGTTGCTAGGGTGTTGCTATGTGGTTGCTAGGGTACCCGGGGTGGTTGCTAGGGTGTTGCTATGCGGTTGCTAGGGTATCCGTGGTGGTTGCTAGGGTGTTGCTATGCGGTTGCTAGGGTACCCGGGGTGGTTGCTAGGGCCGTTGCTAGGGTACCCAGGGTGGTTGCTAGGGCATTGGTAGGCAGTTGCTATTTGTCAAAGATCATTACTATGGAGTGTTATAGAGGTCTTTGCCTGATTAGCCTTAGCTAATTGCTATTAGCATGTAGCCATTGAGTGCTAACATGTGTAGCATGTTGAGAGTTTGCTAGCATGAGTCAAAAGCAGCAACTCCCATATCTATGCGACATTCTGATACAAAGATATAGGTCTTGCTAATTGGTTGCTAGGGTACTCTGTTTGGTTGCTAGGGAGTGGCCAATGACGACACTGTAAATTGTAGTTGCCAGTATGAGTGATATAAACCAACCCCCATGTCTCTGTGACATTCAGGTCTGAAGATATGCCTGTGTGGCTTTGGGTTGCTAGGGTACTCTGTTTGGTTGCTAGGGAGTGTCAATGTTGATTGGTGATTGGGCGTTTGCTGCCCCGACTCAAAGGAGTCCGCCCCCATGTCTCTATGACACTCTGATCCAGAGATATGCATCTGGGCCCTTATAATGGAAGTCTATGGGATCAGTTGCTAGGGTGCCCTAAATGGTTGCTAGGGCGTGGCTTGACACCTTCATGATGATCCGGAGAGTCTGATTGGCCATCTGAGTAAAATGAGCCCGCCTCCATGTCTCTAGGCCAATGTGATGCTGAGTTATGCCCAATGCAAAACCCCTATGTAAATTACAATGGGTTTTCATGGGACGTCCCTTACCATAGAAAGCCAATGGGGCAAATTTGGAGAGCTCTTGCACCCCAGGGGTACAACTTTTACCCCATTGCGAGGAATCTTCTCGCACAGCTTGATAGCCTCTCCAGATGTGGCGAATCACGTGTTTCTACGAAATTGTTGCTTGGCGCTACGTTCCGTCAAAATTCGTCCCCATGCGTTGTCTATGGGATTTTGGGGCCGAATTTTTACCCCAGGTGACATCATCGTACCCCTGATCGCTTATAAAAGTCGGGGATCTACATTCCCATATTGGCCGCACAATTTGACGCCCATTTTGAGGGTCTACGACAAAAATTGCGGGACGAGGGGCGTGCCAAAATTTGAATGAAAGAGGGGCATTTGCGCCCCAGGGGTACAACTTATACCCCATTGCGAGATGTGTTCTTGCACAGCTTGACAGCCTCTCCAGTTGTGGTGAATCACGTGTTTCTACGAAATTCTGGGTCTGCGCTACGTCCCGTTAAAGTTGGCCGTAATGCATTGTCGTTGTAAATTTTGGGGTGGTTTTTTGCCCCGTGTGACATCATCGTACCCCCGATCCCTTATAAAAGTCATAGCACACCGAGTCTATATAGGACGCACGATTTGACGCCCGTTTCGAGGGTCTACGACAAAAACTGCGGGACTAGTTACGCGCCGAAAAACGTACGGAAGAAGTAAGAAGAAGAAGAAGAAGAAGAAGAAGAAGAAGAATAATAAGTATGAACAATAGTAATAGTGATGCTTTGCCTATGGCAAGCACCACTAATAATAAGTTTAAATAGCATAACAATATGTTGGCTTCTCCAAGCCAACATAACTAGAAGCTAAAGTTCGATGACAAACTTTAAATGTTGGCTTGGAGAGCCAAATTGGGCATCCTTGGGGCAAAAGGGCCAGCCCAGAACACTTAGAGCTCTGTAATTGAATTGTTGCTAGTAAAAATGCTATTACGATAAGTAATGCTTAGTATATTTTAGGCTAAAACAGCTTGCCATAGTGGATTAATATGTGTATTTTAGGTTAAAACGGCTTGCCATACGAGATTCGTGCAGCGCTTGCTTCAAAGCCACGACGTGTTGCTGTGCGGTTGAGGCGAAAAGCAGAAATAAGCAAGCATTTAACCTTTTTATTATATGACTGTACTATTATTGTGTTGAATCGCTGGAGTGTTTGTATCAAAATACCTTTAAAAGTCGTGCAAATGATGTCTTTGTTAACAGACACACAAATGCAGCCGTGCATCTCATGTTCGTTAGTGAAACGTTTGAAATAGCTCATTTACACTCAATGCAGCTCTTTAAAATATTCTTCTATATTTATTGTGTGCAATCGCTGGAATGTTTTTATTTGATTACCTTTAAAAGACGTGCAAATGAATTCTTTGTTGACAGAGGGATGCAGCCGTACATCTCATGTTCGTTAGTAAAACGTTTGAAATAGCTCATTTACACCCAATGTAGCTCTTTAAAATATTCTTCTATATTTATTGAGTGCAATCGCTGGAATGTTTTTATTTGATTACCTTTAAAAGACGTGCAAATGAATTCTTTGTTGACACAGACGGATGCAGCCTTGCATCTCATGTTCGTTATTAAAAACCTTTGAAACAGGTCATTTGCATTCAATGCGGCTCTTTAAAATATTCTTCTATATTTATTGTGTGCAATCGCTGAAGTGTTTTTATTTAAATGCCTTTAAAAGACGTGCAAATTATGTATTTGTTGACAGACTGATAATGCAGCCGTACATCTCATGTTCGTTAGTAAAACGTTTGAAATAGCTAATTTACACCCAATGTAGCTCTTTAAAATATTCTTCTATATTTATTGTGTACAATCGCTGGAGTGTTTTTATTTAAATGCTTTTAAAAGACGTTCAGTCATGTATAATTCTCAGTCGGGTAACGTAAGTTAGCTCCGAGCCGTGAAGCTCGTCTGTGTAATACATTTGCTGAAGACACTGCTTCAACTTTGAAATAAAACAGATCACAAACTGATTTAGCTGTTGATGTGTTGTAATGGGTATTAGAGTTAAATCGCTGTAATATTTTAATTTTAAAGGCGTTCTAATTCGAGCAAATCATGTCGTTTGTGAGCAGATATACAGAGAGAGTACGTGCTGAAGCTGTACACGGTGAAGGAAATGCTTAGAGTTTTGAATAAATTAGCTCAAATAGGTCTTGGTGTGTTCTAATGGGTATTTACAATTAAATCGCTGGAATATTTTAATTTTAAAGGCGTTATTTATTTGCATTTTCCACCTAAGTCAAAGTGAAAGTAGGTCAGAGCTCAGCGATCTCCTGTTGAGTAGAGAGGATTTACTCCTTTAGAGGGCGCCTTTTTCTCAGCCCATTCAATTCTAAGGGACATATTTCCATTCAGTGGAGAGGTATTGCTCCATTAGAGGGCGAAATTTTAGGAATTTTTAATATAAAAAAATTAATATTAAATCAACTGTAAGTCTGATCATTCCAAAAAGATATAGCAACACTTTCGTGACCAGGGCCCAGGGCTCCGCCGAGTTTGGGGCTTGTAGGCTTAAAGCTCTAGGAGGAGTAGCGTATAGAATTTTAGTCTCAGAAGAATTTTAATAATAACTAGAAGCTAAAGTTCGATGACAAACTTTAAATGTTGGCTTGGAGAGCCAAATTGGGCAGCCTTCGGGCAAAAGGGCCAGCCCAGAACACTTAGAGCTCTGTAATTCAATTGTTGCTAGTAAAAATGCTATTACGATAAGTAATGCTTAGTATATTTTAGGCTAAAACAGCTTGCCATAGTTGATTAATATGTGTATTTTAGGTTAAAACGGCTTTCCATATCTTAAAATTCGTGCAGCGCCTGCTTCAAAGCCACGACGCGTTGCTGTGCGGTTGAGGCGAAAAGCAGAAATAAGCAATCATTTAACCTTTTTATTATATGACTGTACTATTATTGTGTTTAATCGCTGGAGTGTTTGTATTAAAATACCTTTAAAAGACGTGCAAATGATGTCTTTGTTAACAGACACATAAATGCAGCCGTGCATCTCATGTTAGTTAGTTAAGCCTATGAAAAACGTAATTTGCACCAAATGCAGTTCTTTAAAATATTCTTCTATATTTATTGTGTTGAATCGCTGGAGTGTTTTTATTTAAATGCCTTTAAAAGACGTGCAGTCATGTATAATTGTCAGTCGGACATCTCGGAGCTCATGTCTACACTGCTGAACGCAGCGCTCTCTGTATGAAAACAAAATGCTCACAAACAACTGCATTTAGCTGTTGATATTTTATGGGTGGACTGAATTAAATCGCTGCAATATTGTAATTTTAAAGGCGTTCTAATTCGTGCAAATTATGTCGTTCGTCTCCATGTATACTCGTTGAAAGCAATCTGTACGCGGTGAAGGAAATTAGGGGTTTCAATAAATTCACTCAAACAGCTGAATTCAGGTCTTGATGTGTTCTAATGGGTATTTACAATTAAATGGCTGGAATATTGTAATTTTAAAGGCGTTATTTATATGCATTTTCCACCTAAGTCAAAGTGAAAGTATAGGTCACAGCTCGGTAACATGATCGTTAGTGAAACCTATTGAATAGCTCATTTGCAGCTAATGTAGTTCTTTAAAATATTCTTGTATATTTATTGTGTTGGATCGCTGGAGTGTTTTTATGTAAATGCTTTTAAAAGACGTTCAGTCATGTATTATTCTCAGTCGGGTAAGTTAGCTCCGAGCCGTGAAAGCTCGTCTGTGTAACACATTTGCTGAAGACAGTGCTTTAACTTTGAAATAAAACAGATCACAAAAGGCTGATTTGTTGATGTGTTCTAATGAGTATTTACAAACAAATCGCTGAAATATATTTATTTTAAAGGCGTTCTAATTCGTGCAATTTATGTTGTTTGTGAGCACATGTAGAGAGAGAGTAGCCTAGTGCTGACGGCTTGTATAAGCGCTGAAGGGTGCGAGCTTTTCTTTTACAAGAACTATAAAACCACTGAATTTAACTGTTGATATGTTCTAATGGGTATTTAGAGTTAAATCGCTGTAATAATTACATTTTTAAGGCGATATTTATTTGTATTTCCACCGATTTCAGAGTGACTGTAAGTGAGAGGTTTGAGTCCCGCCTCTTCAGTCGAGAGGTATTACTGTTAGAGGGCGCATTTTTTCTCAGCCCATGTAATTCATTGGGAAATGTGTCATATTCAAAAATTAATAATAAATCAACTGTAAGTCTGATCAGTCTAAAAAGATATAGCAACTAACTTCAGAGCAGGACCCAGGTATCTGCCAAGTTTGGGGCTTGTGGCTTTCAAGCCCTAGGAGGAGTAGCGTTTGTAAATTCGTGTACCATAAGAATAATAACATATAATAATAATAATAATAAGTTTAAATAGCATAACAGTATGTTGGCTCTCCAAGCCAACATAACTAGAAGCTAAAGTTCGATGACAAACTTTAAATGTTGGCTTGGAGAGCCAAATTGGGCAGCCTTCGGGCAAAAGGGCCAGCCCAGAACACTTAGAGCTCTGTAATTGAATTGTTGCTAGTAAAAATGGCAGTACGACTAGAAATGCTTAGTATATTTTAGGCTAAAACAGCTTGCCATAGAGGATCGTGTGTGGATTTTAGGTTAAAACGGCTTGCCATACTAGAATATGTGATGAGCGCCTGCTTCAAAGCCGCGTCGCGTTGCAGTGCGGTTGAGCCGAAAAGCAGAAATAAGCAAGCATTTAACCTTTGTAATATATTACTATACTATTATTGTGTTAAATCGCTGCAGTTTTTGTATTTAAATACCTTTAAAAGACGTGCAAATGATGTCTTTGATGATGCAGACGAAGAACTGAGCAGTGCAAACAGCTCATTTGCACTCAATGCAGCTCTTTAAAATATTCTTCTATATTTATTGTGTGCAATCGCTGGAATGTTTTTATTTGATTACCTTTAAAAGACGTGCAAATGAATTCTTTGTTGACAGACTGATAATGCAGCCTTACATCTCATGTTCGTTAAAAACCTTTGAAACAGGTCATTTGCATTCAATGCGGCTCTTTAAAATATTCTTCTATATTTATTGTGTGCAATCGCTGGAGTGTTTTTATTTAAATGCCTTTAAAAGACGTGCAAATGATGTATTTGTTGACAGACTGATAATGCAGCCATACATCTCATGTTCGTTAGTAAAACGTTTGAAATAGCTCATTTACACCCAATGTAGCTCTTTTAAAATATTCTTCTATATTTATAGTGTACAATCGCTGGAGTGTTTTTATTTAAATGCTTTTAAAAGACGTTCAGTCATGTATAATTCTCAGTCGGGTAAGTTAGCTCCGAGCCATGAAGCTCGTCTGTATAACACATTTGCTGAAGACAGTACTTCAACTTTGAAATAAAACAGATCACAAACTGATTTAGCTGTTGATGTGTTGTAATGGGTATTTAGAGTTAAATCGCTGTAATGTTTTAATCAATCGCAATCGCTTCATTATTGTAATTTTAAAGGCGGTCAAATTTGTGCAAATTTTGTCGTTCGTATCCATGTAAACTCGTTGAAAGCAATCTGTGCGCGGTGAAGGAAATGCTTAGGGGTTTCAATAAATTCGCTCAAACAGCTGAATTCAGGTCTTGATGTGTTTTTAATGGGTATTTACTATTAAATGGCTGGAATATTGTAATTTTAAAGGCGTTATTTATATGCATTTTCCACCGAAATCAAAGTGAAAGTAAGTCTCAGCTCGGTAACATCTAGTGAAACCTATTGAACAGCTCATTTGCAGCTAATGTAGTTCTTTAAAATATTCTTGTATATTGATTGTGTTGGATCGCTGGAGTGTTTTTATTTAAATGCTTTTAAAAGACGTGCAGTCATGTATAATTCTCAGTCAGGTTAGCTCCGATCCGTGAAAGCTCGTCTGTATAACACATTTGCTGAAGACAGTGCTTTAACTTTGAAATAAAACAGATCTCAAAAGGCATGATTTGTTGATGTGTTCTAATGGGTATTTACAAACAAATCGCTGAAATATATTTACTTTAAAGGCGTTCTAATTCGTGCAATTTATGTTGTTTGTGAGCACATGTCGAGAGAGATAAGCCTAGTGCTGACGGCTTGTATAAGCGCTGAAGGGTGCGAGCTTTTCTCTTACAAGAACTACTCACAAACCACTGAATTTAGCTGTTGATATGTTCTAATGGGTATTTAGAGTTAAATCGCTTTAATATTTGAATTTTTAAGGCGGTATTTATTTGTATTTCCACCGATTTCAGAGTGACTGTAAGTAAGAGGTTTGAATCCCGCCTCTTCAGTGGAGAGGTATTGCGCCTTTAGATGGCGCATTTTTTCTCAGCCCATTGAAATCCCATAGAAATTTTTCATGTAAAAAAATTAATATTAAATCAACTGTAAGTCTGATCATTCCAAAAAGATATAGCAACACTTTGGTGACCAGGGCCCAGGGCTCCGCCGAGTTTGGGGCTTGTAGCCTTAAAGCTCTAGGAGGAGTAGCGTATAGAATTTTAGTCTCAGAAGAATTTTAATAATAATAATAATAATAATAATAATAAGTTTAAATTGCATAACAATATGTTGGCTTCTCCAAGCCAACATAACTAGAAGCTAAAGTTCGATGACAAACTTTAAATGTTGGCTTGGAGAGCCAAATTGGGCAGCCTTGGGGCAAAAGGGCCAGCCCAGAACACTTAGAGCTCTCTGATTGAATTGTTGCTAGTAAAAATGGCAGTACGACAAGAAATGCTTAGTATATTTTAGGCTAAAACATAGAGCATCGTGTGTGGATTTTACGTTAAAACGGCTTGCCATACAACAAGTTTGCAGCGCATGCTTGAAACCCACGACGCGTTGCTGTGCGGTTGAGCCTAAAAGCATTAATAAGCAAGTATTTAAGCTGTGTAATATATTACTCTACTATTATTGTGTTTAATCGCTGGAGTGTTTGTATTTAAATACCTTTAAAAGACGTGCAAATGATGTGTTTGATGATGCAGACGAAGACTGAGCAGTGCATCCAATGTTAGTTAAGCCTATGAAAAAAGTCATTTGCACCCAATGTAGGTCTTTAAAATATTCTTCTATATTTATTGTGTGCAATCGCTGGAGTGTTTGTATTTAAATGCCTTTAAAAGACGTGCAGTCATGTATAATTGTCAGTCGGACATCTCGGAGCTCATGTCTAACACACAGCTGAACGCAGCGCTCTCTGTATGAAAACAAAATGCTCACAAACAACTGCATTTAGCTGTTGATATTTTCTAATGGGTGGACTGAATTAAATCGCTGCAATATTGTAATTTTAAAGGCGTTCTAATTCGTGCAAATTATGTCGTTCGTCTCCATGTAAACTCGTTGAAAGCAATCTGTACGCGGTGAAGGAAATGCTTAGGGGTTTCAATAAATTCACTCAAACAGCTGAATTTAGGTCTTGATGTGTTCTAATGGGTATTTACAATTAAATGGCTGGAATATTGTAATTTTAAAGGCGTTATTTATATGCATTTTCCACCGAAGTCAAAGTGAAAGTATAGGTCACAGCTCGGTAACATGATCGTTAGTGAAACCTATTGAATAGCTCATTTGCAGCTAATGTAGTTCTTTAAAATATTCTTGTATATTTATTGTGTTGGATCGCTGGAGTGTTTTTATTTAAATGCTTTTAAAAGACGTTCAGTCATGTATTATTCTCAGTCGGGTAAGTTAGCTCCGAGCCGTGAAAGCTCGTCTGTGTAACACATTTGCTGAAGACAGTGCTTTAACTTTGAAATAAAACAGATCACAAAAGGCTGATTTGTTGATGTGTTCTAATGAGTATTTACAAACAAATCGCTGAAATATATTTATTTTAAAGGCGTTCTAATTCGTGCAATTTATGTTGTTTGTGAGCACATGCACAGAGAGAGTAGCCTAGTGCTGACGGCTTGTATAAGCGCTGAAGGGTGCGAGCTTTTCTTTTACAAGAACTATAAAACCACTGAATTTAACTGTTGATATGTTCTAATGGGTATTTAGAGTTAAATCGCTGTAATAATTAAATTTTTAAGGCGATATTTATTTGTATTTCCACCGATTTCAGAGTGACTGTAAGTGAGAGGTTTGAGTCCCGCCTCTTCAGTCGAGAGGTATTACTGTTAGAGGGCGCATTTTTTCTCAGCCCATGTAATTCATTGGGAAATGTGTCATATTCAAAAATTAATAATAAATCAACTGTAAGTCTGATCAGTCTAAAAAGATATAGCAACTAACTTTAGAGCAGGACCCAGGTATCTGCCAAGTTTGGGGCTTGTGGCATTCAAGCCCTAGGAGGAGTAGCGTTTGTAAATTCGTGTACCATAAGAATAATAACATATAATAACTAGAAGCTAAAGTTCGATGACAAACTTTAAATGTTGGCTTGGAGAAGCAAACCGGGCAGCCTTCGGGCAAAAGGGCCAGCCCAGAACACCATAGTGGATTAATATGTGTATTTTAGGTTAAAACGGCTTGCCATACTGGCAGAAGTGATGAGCGCCTGCTTCAAAGCCGCGTTGCGTTGCCGTGCGGTTGAGCCGAAAAGCAGAAATAAGCAAGCATTTAAACTTTTTATTATATGACTGAACTATTATTGTGTTGAATCGCCGGAGTGTTTGTATTAAAATACCTTTAAAAGACGTGCAAATGATTTCTTTGTTAACAGACACATAAATGCAGCCGTGCATCTCATGTTAGTTAAGCCTATGAAAAACGTCATTTGCACCCAATGCAGGTCTTTAAAATATTCTTCTATATTTATTGTGTTGAATCGCTGGAGTGTTTTTATTTAAATGCCTTTAAAAGACGTGCAGTCATGTATAATTCTCAGTCGGACATCTCGGAGCTCATGTCTAACACACTGCTGAATGCAGAGCTTTCTGTATGAAAAAAAAATAGTCACAAACAACTGCATTTAGCTGTTGATATTTTCTAATGGGTGGACTGAATTAGATCGCTGCAATATTGTAATTTTAAAGGCGGTCAAATTTGTGCAAATTATGTCGTTCGTATCCATGTAAACTCGTTGAAAGCAATCTGTACGCTGTGATAGAAATGCTTATGGGTTTCAATAAATTCGCTCAAACAGCTGAATTCAGGTCTTGATGGGTTTCTAATGGGTATTTACTATTAAATGGCTGAATATTGTAATTTTAAAGGCGTTATTTATATGCATTTTCCACCGAAATCAAAGTGAAAGTAAGTCTCAGCTCGGTAACATGTTCGTTAGTGAAACCTATTGAACAGCTCATTTGCAGCTAATGTAGTTCTTTAAAATATTCTTGTATATTTATTGTGTTGGATCGCTGGAGTGTTTTTATTTAAATGCTTTTAAAAGACGTGCAGTCATGTATAATTCTCATTCAGGTTAGCTCCGATCCGCGAAAGCTCGTCTGTATAACACATTTGCTGAAGACAGTGCTTTAACTTTGAAATAAAACAGATCACAAAAGGCTGATTTGTTGATGTGTTCTAATGGGTATTTACAAACAAATCGCTGAAATATATTTATTTTAAAGGCGTTCTAATTCGTGCAATTTATGTTGTTTGTGAGCACATGTCGAGAGAGAGAGAAGCCTAGTGCTGACGGCTTGTATAAGCGCTGAAGGGTGCGAGCTTTTCTTTTACAAGAACTACTCACAAACCACTGAATTTAGCTGTTGATGTGTTCTAATGGGTATTTAGAGTTAAATCGCTGTAATATTTGAATTTTTAAGGCGGTATTTATTTGTATTTCCACCGATTTCAGAGTGACTGTAAGTAAGAGGTTTGAATCCCGCCTCTTCAGTGGAGAGGTATTGCGCCTTTAGATGGCGCATTTTTTCTCAGCCCATTGAAATCCCATAGAAATTTTTCATGTAAAAAAATTAATATTAAATCAACTGTAAGTCTGATCATTCCAAAAAGATATAGCAACACTTTGGTGACCAGGGCCCAGGGCTCCGCCGAGTTTGGGGCTTGTAGCCTTAAAGCTCTAGGAGGAGTAGCGTATAGAATTTTAGTCTCAGAAGAAGTTTAATAATAATAATAATAATAATAATAATAACTAGAAGCTAAAGTTCGATGACAAACTTTAAATGTTGGCTTGGAGAGCCAAATTGGGCAGCCTTCGGGCAAAAGGGCCAGCCCAGAACACTTAGAGCTCTGTAATTGAATTGTTGCTAGTAAAAATGGCAGTACGACTAGAAATGCTTAGTATATTTTAGGCTAAAACAGCTTGCCATAGAGGATCGTGTGTGGATTTTAGGTTAAAACGGCTTGCCATACTAGAATATGTGATGAGCGCCTGCTTCAAAGCCGCGTCGCGTTGCCGTGCGGTTGAGCCGAAAAGCAGAAATAAGCAAGCATTTAACCTTTGTAATATATTACTATACTATTATTGTGTTAAATCGCTGCAGTTTTGTATTTAAATACCTTTAAAAGACGTGCAAATGATGTCTTTGATGATGCAGACGAAGAACTGAGCAGTGCAAACAGCTCATTTGCACTCAATGCAGCTCTTTAAAATATTCTTCTATATTTATTGTGTGCAATCGCTGGAATGTTTTTATTTGATTACCTTTAAAAGACGTGCAAATGAATTCTTTGTTGACAGACTGATAATGCAGCCTTACATCTCATGTTCGTTAAAAACCTTTGAAACAGGTCATTTGCATTCAATGCGGCTCTTTAAAATATTCTTCTATATTTATTGTGTGCAATCGCTGGAGTGTTTTTATTTAAATGCCTTTAAAAGACGTGCAAATGATGTATTTGTTGACAGACTGATAATGCAGCCATACATCTCATGTTCGTTAGTAAAACGTTTGAAATAGCTCATTTACACCCAATATAGCTCTTTAAAATATTCTTCTATATTTATAGTGTACAATCGCTGGAGTGTTTTTATTTAAATGCTTTTAAAAGACGTTCAGTCATTAATAATTCTCAGTCGGGTAAGTTAGCTCCGAGCCGTGAAGCTCGTCTGTGTAACACATTTGCTGAAGACAGTACTTCAACTTTGAAATAAAACAGATCACAAACTGATTTAGCTGTTGATGTGTTGTAATGGGTATTTAGAGTTAAATCGCTGTAATATTTTAATTTTAAAGGCGTTCTAATTCGTGCAAATTAGGTCGTTTGTGAGCAGATATACAGAGAGAGTACGTGCTGAAGCTGTACACGGTGAAGGAATGCTTAGAGTTTTGAATAAATTAGCTCAAATAGCTGAATTCAGGTCTTGATGTGTTCTAATGGGTATTTACAATTAAATCGCTGGAATATTTTAATTTTAAAGGCGTTATTTATTTGCATTTTCCATCGAAGTCAAAGTGGAAGTTGGTCAGAGCTCAGCGATCTCCTGTTGAGTAGAGAGGAATTACTCCTTTAGAGGGCGCTTTTTTTCTCAGCCCATTCAAATCTATGGGACATATTTCCATTCAGTGGAGAGTTCCATTCAGTGGAGAGGTATTGCTCCATTAGAGGGCGAAATTTTAGGAATTTTTAATGTAAAAAAATTAATAATAAATCAACTGTAAATCTGATCAGTCCAAATAGATATAGCAACACTTTCGGGACAAGGGCCCAGGTCTCTGCCAAGTTTGGGGCTTGTAGCCTTAAAGCTCTAGGAGGAGTAGCGTATAGAATTTTAGTCTCAGAAGAATTTTAATAATAATAATAATAATAATAATAATAATAAGTTTAAATAGCATAACAATATGTTGGCTTCTCCAAGCCAACATAATAATAATAAGTTTAAATAGCATAACAATATGTTGGCTTCTCCAAGCCAACATAATAATAATAATAATAAGTTTAAATAGCATAACAGTATGTTGGCTCTCCAAGCCAACATAATAATAATAAGTTTAAATAGCATAACAATATGTTGGCTTCTCCAAGCCAACATAATTAGTGTATTGAAAACGTTAAAATGCTTGCTTATTTGTGCTGCATTTTTGTGGAAACGAATTAGCTAGTAAAGACTGTTTCATGAATATGGTCTCATCGTTTGAACCACATAGTTCAACAAAGCACGGCCGTTTTTAATGACCAACTAATAACTTCAGCTATTTACCTGATTAGAGTTCTCAAAAAAAGCAACTGTATTGAACATAGCAACTAATCACTCATTTAATATTTTTTATTCCCTGTCATTTCGCTGTATTTTATGTTTGATTTAGCACAGTTTCCCTCTTATACTCCGAAAGTTCCCTTAGGCATTTGTGCGCATGCGCACTACTCATAAATGTTGCTTTATAGAGGACGCACAAAAATACTGAATAAAATCATTTATATTTAGGTTAAACGTAGGTTATAGCTTTTACTTCATGTTAGCTTGCAAATTATGCCCAAGAACATAATTTATTAAGGCATATGTCTTGCTAACAAGAAACAATGCTTCTAACCACAGGTCACGTACGAAAAATAATGCCCAGTTTAGGCCATTCCACTCCACTGAAGGGGTGGAGCGGAAAATGAAAATAAATACGGCCTTTTAAAATTTAAATGTTCCAGCGATTTCATTCCGTCAACCCCTTTGAACAAGAGCTAATTTCAGGAGTTTGCAAGCAGTTTCATTTAAAACGGAGAGAGCTGTCTTCAGCCAGTGTTTTCTGTTTTACTGACATGAGAGTCAAGGCTCCGAGCTCTCGGTCTGCGAACTACACCACTGAGCCTCTTTAAAAGCATTTAAATAAAAACACTCCAGCGACTGTACACAATGTAAACAGAATATCATTTTAAAGAGCTATATTAAGCGCATATGAGCTGTTTATGTGGTTTACGGATGAGCTTCGGGGCTGGCGTTTCTTCGTCCGTGTTCACAAAACTACATATTTTAAAGGCATTAAAAATAATAAAAAATAAAACACTCCAGCGATTGAACAATAATTGTAGATTAGTGTTTTTAAAACGTTAAAATGCTTGCTTATTTGTGCAGCATTTTTGTGGAAACGAATAAGCTAGTAAAGACTGTTTCATATGGTCTCATCGTTTGAACCACGTTAGTTCAACAAAGTACGGCTGTTGTTAACCTCACCAATAACTTATGCTATTTAACTGATTAGAGCTCTCAAAAAAATGCACCTGTATTGAACAAAGCACCTAATCACTCACGTAATATTTTCTTGCTCCGTGTCATTTCGCTGTATTTTATGTTTGATTTAGCACAGTTTCCCTCTTATACTCCGAAAGTTCCCTTAGGCATTTGTGCGCATGCGCACTACTCATAAATGGTGCTTTATAGAGGACGCACAAAAATACTGAATAAAATCATTTATATTTAGGTTAAACGTAGGTTATAGCTTTTACTGCATGTTAGCTTGCAAATTATGCCCAAGAACATAATTTATTAAGCCATATGTCTTGCTAACAAGAAACAATGCTTCTAACCACAGGTCACGTACGAAAAATAATGCCCAGTTTAGGCCATTCCACTCCACTGAAGGGGTTTAGCGGAAAATGAAAATAAATACGGCCTTTTAAAATTTAAATGTTCCAGCGATTTCATTCCGTCAACCCCTTTGAACAAGAGCTAATTTCAGGAGTTTGCAAGCAGTTTCATTTAAAACGGAGAGAGCTGCCTTCAGCCAGTGTTTTCTGTTTTACTGACATGAGAGTCAAGGCTCCGAGCTCTCGGTCTGCGAACTACATCACTGAGCCTCTTTTAAAAGCATTTAAATAAAAACACTCCAGCGACTGTACACAATGTAAACAGAATATCATTTTAAAGAGCTATATTAAGCGCATATGAGCTGTTTATGTGGTTTACGGATGAGCTTCGGGGCTGGCGTTTCTTCGTCCGTGTTCACAAAACTACACATTTTAAAGGCATTTAAAAAATAAAAAATAAAAACACTCCAGCGATTGAACAGTAATAGTAGATTAGTGTATTGAAAACGTTAAAATGCTTGCTTATTTGTGCTGCATTTTTGTGGAAACGAATTAGCTAGTAAAGACTGTTTCATGAATATGGTCTCATCGTTTGAACCACATAGTTCAACAAAGCACGGCCGTTTTTAATGACCAACTAATAACTTCTGCTATTTACCTGATTAGAGTTCTCAAAAAAATGCACCTGTATTGAACAAAGCACCTAATCACTCACGTAATATTTTCTTGCTCCCTGTCATTTCGCTGTATTTTATGTTTGATTTAGCACAGTTTCCCTCTTATACTCCGAAAGTTCCCTTAGGCATTTGTGCGCATGCGCACTACTCATAAATGTTGCTTTATAGAGGACGCACAAAAATACTGAATAAAATCATTTATATTTAGGTTAAACGTAGGTTATAGCTTTTACTTCATGTTAGCTTGCAAATTATGCCCAAGAACATAATTTATTAAGCCATATGTCTTGCTAACAAGAAACAATGCTTCTAACCACAGGTCACGTACGAAAAATAATGCCCAGTTTAGGCCATTCCACTCCACTGAAGGGGTGGAGCGGAAAATGAAAATAAATACGGCCTTTTAAAATTTAAATGTTCCAGCGATTTCATTCCGTCAACCCCTTTGAACAAGAGCTAATTTCAGGAGTTTGCAAGCAGTTTCATTTAAAACGGAGAGAGCTGCCTTCAGCCAGTGTTTTCTGTTTTACTGACATGAGAGTCAAGGCTCCGAGCTCTCGGTCTCTTTAAAAGCATTTAAATAAAAACACTCCAGCGACTGTACACAATGTAAACAGAATATCATTTTAAAGAGCTATATTAAGCGCATATGAGCTGTTTATGTGGTTTACGGATGAGCTTCGGGGCTGGCGTTTCTTCGTCCGTGTTCACAAAACTACACATTTTAAAGGCATTTAAAAAATAAAAAATAAAAACACTCCAGCGATTGAACAGTAATAGTAGATTAGTGTATTGAAAACGTTAAAATGCTTGCTTATTTGTGCTGCATTTTTGTGGAAACGAATTAGCTAGTAAAGACTGTTTCATGAATATGGTCTCATCGTTTGAACCACATAGTTCAACAAAGCACGGCCGTTTTTAATGACCAACTAATAACTTCTGCTATTTACCTGATTAGAGTTCTCAAAAAAATGCACCTGTATTGAACAAAGCACCTAATCACTCACGTAATATTTTCTTGCTCCCTGTCATTTCGCTGTATTTTATGTTTGATTTAGCACAGTTTCCCTCTTATACTCCGAAAGTTCCCTTAGGCATTTGTGCGCATGCGCACTACTCATAAATGTTGCTTTATAGAGGACGCACAAAAATACTGAATAAAATCATTTATATTTAGGTTAAACGTAGGTTATAGCTTTTACTTCATGTTAGCTTGCAAATTATGCCCAAGAACATAATTTATTAAGCCATATGTCTTGCTAACAAGAAACAATGCTTCTAACCACAGGTCACGTACGAAAAATAATGCCCAGTTTAGGCCATTCCACTCCACTGAAGGGGTGGAGCGGAAAATGAAAATAAATACGGCCTTTTAAAATTTAAATGTTCCAGCGATTTCATTCCGTCAACCCCTTTGAACAAGAGCTAATTTCAGGAGTTTGCAAGCAGTTTCATTTAAAACGGAGAGAGCTGCCTTCAGCCAGTGTTTTCTGTTTTACTGACATGAGAGTCAAGGCTCCGAGCTCTCGGTCTCTTTAAAAGCATTTAAATAAAAACACTCCAGCGACTGTACACAATGTAAACAGAATATCATTTTAAAGAGCTATATTAAGCGCATATGAGCTGTTTATGTGGTTTACGGATGAGCTTCGGGGCTGGCGTTTCTTCGTCCGTGTTCACAAAACTACACATTTTAAAGGCATTTAAAAAATAAAAAATAAAAAATAAAAACACTCCAGCGATTGAACAGTAATAGTAGATTAGTGTATTGAAAACGTTAAAATGCTTGCTTATTTGTGCTGCATTTTTGTGGAAACGAATTAGCTAGTAAAGACTGTTTCATGAATATGGTCTCATCGTTTGAACCACATAGTTCAACAAAGCACGGCCGTTTTTAATGACCAACTAATAACTTCTGCTATTTACCTGATTAGAGTTCTCAAAAAAATGCACCTGTATTGAACAAAGCACCTAATCACTCACGTAATATTTTCTTGCTCCCTGTCATTTCGCTGTATTTTATGTTTGATTTAGCACAGTTTCCCTCTTATACTCCGAAAGTTCCCTTAGGCATTTGTGCGCATGCGCACTACTCATAAATGTTGCTTTATAGAGGACGCACAAAAATACTGAATAAAATCATTTATATTTAGGTTAAACGTAGGTTATAGCTTTTACTTCATGTTAGCTTGCAAATTATGCCCAAGAACATAATTTATTAAGCCATATGTCTTGCTAACAAGAAACAATGCTTCTAACCACAGGTCACGTACGAAAAATAATGCCCAGTTTAGGCCATTCCACTCCACTGAAGGGGTGGAGCGGAAAATGAAAATAAATACGGCCTTTTAAAATTTAAATGTTCCAGCGATTTCATTCCGTCAACCCCTTTGAACAAGAGCTAATTTCAGGAGTTTGCAAGCAGTTTCATTTAAAACGGAGAGAGCTGCCTTCAGCCAGTGTTTTCTGTTTTACTGACATGAGAGTCAAGGCTCCGAGCTCTCGGTCTCTTTAAAAGCATTTAAATAAAAACACTCCAGCGACTGTACACAATGTAAACAGAATATCATTTTAAAGAGCTATATTAAGCGCATATGAGCTGTTTATGTGGTTTACGGATGAGCTTCGGGGCTGGCGTTTCTTCGTCCGTGTTCACAAAACTACACATTTTAAAGGCATTTAAAAAATAAAAAATAAAAACACTCCAGCGATTGAACAGTAATAGTAGATTAGTGTATTGAAAACGTTAAAATGCTTGCTTATTTGTGCTGCATTTTTGTGGAAACGAATTAGCTAGTAAAGACTGTTTCATGAATATGGTCTCATCGTTTGAACCACATAGTTCAACAAAGCACGGCCGTTTTTAATGACCAACTAATAACTTCTGCTATTTACCTGATTAGAGTTCTCAAAAAAATGCACCTGTATTGAACAAAGCACCTAATCACTCACGTAATATTTTCTTGCTCCCTGTCATTTCGCTGTATTTTATGTTTGATTTAGCACAGTTTCCCTCTTATACTCCGAAAGTTCCCTTAGGCATTTGTGCGCATGCGCACTACTCATAAATGTTGCTTTATAGAGGACGCACAAAAATACTGAATAAAATCATTTATATTTAGGTTAAACGTAGGTTATAGCTTTTACTTCATGTTAGCTTGCAAATTATGCCCAAGAACATAATTTATTAAGCCATATGTCTTGCTAACAAGAAACAATGCTTCTAACCACAGGTCACGTACGAAAAATAATGCCCAGTTTAGGCCATTCCACTCCACTGAAGGGGTGGAGCGGAAAATGAAAATAAATACGGCCTTTTAAAATTTAAATGTTCCAGCGATTTCATTCCGTCAACCCCTTTGAACAAGAGCTAATTTCAGGAGTTTGCAAGCAGTTTCATTTAAAACGGAGAGAGCTGCCTTCAGCCAGTGTTTTCTGTTTTACTGACATGAGAGTCAAGGCTCCGAGCTCTCGGTCTCTTTAAAAGCATTTAAATAAAAACACTCCAGCGACTGTACACAATGTAAACAGAATATCATTTTAAAGAGCTATATTAAGCGCATATGAGCTGTTTATGTGGTTTACGGATGACCTTCGGGGCTGGCGTTTCTTCGTCCGTGTTCACAAAACTACATATTTTAAAGGCATTTAAAAAATAAAAAAACACTCCAGCGATTGAACAATAATTGTAGATTAGTGTATTTAAAACGTTAAAATGCTTGCTTATTTGTGCTGCATTTTTGTGGAAACGAATTAGCTAGTAAAGACTGTTTCATGAATATGGTCTCATCGTTTGAACCACATAGTTCAACAAAGCACGGCCGTTTTTAATGACCAACTAATAACTTCTGCTATTTACCTGATTAGAGTTCTCAAAAAAATGCACCTGTATTGAACAAAGCACCTAATCACTCACGTAATATTTTCTTGCTCCCTGTCATTTCGCTGTATTTTATGTTTGATTTAGCACAGTTTCCCTCTTATACTCCGAAAGTTCCCTTAGGCATTTGTGCGCATGCGCACTACTCATAAATGTTGCTTTATAGAGGACGCACAAAAATACTGAATAAAATCATTTATATTTAGGTTAAACGTAGGTTATAGCTTTTACTTCATGTTAGCTTGCAAATTATGCCCAAGAACATAATTTATTAAGCCATATGTCTTGCTAACAAGAAACAATGCTTCTAACCACAGGTCACGTACGAAAAATAATGCCCAGTTTAGGCCATTCCACTCCACTGAAGGGGTGGAGCGGAAAATGAAAATAAATACGGCCTTTTAAAATTTAAATGTTCCAGCGATTTCATTCCGTCAACCCCTTTGAACAAGAGCTAATTTCAGGAGTTTGCAAGCAGTTTCATTTAAAACGGAGAGAGCTGCCTTCAGCCAGTGTTTTCTGTTTTACTGACATGAGAGTCAAGGCTCCGAGCTCTCGGTCTCTTTAAAAGCATTTAAATAAAAACACTCCAGCGACTGTACACAATGTAAACAGAATATCATTTTAAAGAGCTATATTAAGCGCATATGAGCTGTTTATGTGGTTTACGGATGAGCTTCGGGGCTGGCGTTTCTTCGTCCGTGTTCACAAAACTACACATTTTAAAGGCATTTAAAAAATAAAAAATAAAAACACTCCAGCGATTGAACAGTAATAGTAGATTAGTGTATTGAAAACGTTAAAATGCTTGCTTATTTGTGCTGCATTTTTGTGGAAACGAATTAGCTAGTAAAGACTGTTTCATGAATATGGTCTCATCGTTTGAACCACATAGTTCAACAAAGCACGGCCGTTTTTAATGACCAACTAATAACTTCTGCTATTTACCTGATTAGAGTTCTCAAAAAAATGCACCTGTATTGAACAAAGCACCTAATCACTCACGTAATATTTTCTTGCTCCCTGTCATTTCGCTGTATTTTATGTTTGATTTAGCACAGTTTCCCTCTTATACTCCGAAAGTTCCCTTAGGCATTTGTGCGCATGCGCACTACTCATAAATGTTGCTTTATAGAGGACGCACAAAAATACTGAATAAAATCATTTATATTTAGGTTAAACGTAGGTTATAGCTTTTACTTCATGTTAGCTTGCAAATTATGCCCAAGAACATAATTTATTAAGCCATATGTCTTGCTAACAAGAAACAATGCTTCTAACCACAGGTCACGTACGAAAAATAATGCCCAGTTTAGGCCATTCCACTCCACTGAAGGGGTGGAGCGGAAAATGAAAATAAATACGGCCTTTTAAAATTTAAATGTTCCAGCGATTTCATTCCGTCAACCCCTTTGAACAAGAGCTAATTTCAGGAGTTTGCAAGCAGTTTCATTTAAAACGGAGAGAGCTGCCTTCAGCCAGTGTTTTCTGTTTTACTGACATGAGAGTCAAGGCTCCGAGCTCTCGGTCTCTTTAAAAGCATTTAAATAAAAACACTCCAGCGACTGTACACAATGTAAACAGAATATCATTTTAAAGAGCTATATTAAGCGCATATGAGCTGTTTATGTGGTTTACGGATGAGCTTCGGGGCTGGCGTTTCTTCGTCCGTGTTCACAAAACTACACATTTTAAAGGCATTTAAAAAATAAAAAATAAAAACACTCCAGCGATTGAACAGTAATAGTAGATTAGTGTATTGAAAACGTTAAAATGCTTGCTTATTTGTGCTGCATTTTTGTGGAAACGAATTAGCTAGTAAAGACTGTTTCATGAATATGGTCTCATCGTTTGAACCACATAGTTCAACAAAGCACGGCCGTTTTTAATGACCAACTAATAACTTCAGCTATTTACCTGATTAGAGTTCTCAAAAAAAAGCAACTGTATTGAACATAGCAACTAATCACTCATTTAATATTTTTTATTCCCTGTCATTTCGCTGTATTTTATGTTTGATTTAGCACAGTTTCCCTCTTATACTCCGAAAGTTCCCTTAGGCATTTGTGCGCATGCGCACTACTCATAAATGTTGCTTTATAGAGGACGCACAAAAATACTGAATAAAATCATTTATATTTAGGTTAAACGTAGGTTATAGCTTTTACTTCATGTTAGCTTGCAAATTATGCCCAAGAACATAATTTATTAAGGCATATGTCTTGCTAACAAGAAACAATGCTTCTAACCACAGGTCACGTACGAAAAATAATGCCCAGTTTAGGCCATTCCACTCCACTGAAGGGGTGGAGCGGAAAATGAAAATAAATACGGCCTTTTAAAATTTAAATGTTCCAGCGATTTCATTCCGTCAACCCCTTTGAACAAGAGCTAATTTCAGGAGTTTGCAAGCAGTTTCATTTAAAACGGAGAGAGCTGTCTTCAGCCAGTGTTTTCTGTTTTACTGACATGAGAGTCAAGGCTCCGAGCTCTCGGTCTGCGAACTACACCACTGAGCCTCTTTAAAAGCATTTAAATAAAAACACTCCAGCGACTGTACACAATGTAAACAGAATATCATTTTAAAGAGCTATATTAAGCGCATATGAGCTGTTTATGTGGTTTACGGATGAGCTTCGGGGCGGGCGTTTCTTCGTCCGTGTTCACAAAACTACATATTTTAAAGGCATTAAAAATAATAAAAAATAAAACACTCCAGCGATTGAACAATAATTGTAGATTAGTGTTTTTAAAACGTTAAAATGCTTGCTTATTTGTGCAGCATTTTTGTGGAAACGAATAAGCTAGTAAAGACTGTTTCATATGGTCTCATCGTTTGAACCACGTTAGTTCAACAAAGTACGGCTGTTGTTAACCTCACCAATAACTTATGCTATTTAACTGATTAGAGCTCTCAAAAAAATGCACCTGTATTGAACAAAGCACCTAATCACTCACGTAATATTTTCTTGCTCCCTGTCATTTCGCTGTATTTTATGTTTGATTTAGCACAGTTTCCCTCTTATACTCCGAAAGTTCCCTTAGGCATTTGTGCGCATGCGCACTACTCATAAATGGTGCTTTATAGAGGACGCACAAAAATACTGAATAAAATCATTTATATTTAGGTTAAACGTAGGTTATAGCTTTTACTGCATGTTAGCTTGCAAATTATGCCCAAGAACGTAATTTATTAAGCCATATGTCTTGCTAACAAGAAACAATGCTTCTAACCACAGGTCACGTACGAAAAATAATGCCCAGTTTAGGCCATTCCACTCCACTGAAGGGGTTTAGCGGAAAATGAAAATAAATACGGCCTTTTAAAATTTAAATGTTCCAGCGATTTCATTCCGTCAACCCCTTTGAACAAGAGCTAATTTCAGGAGTTTGCAAGCAGTTTCATTTAAAACGGAGAGAGCTGCCTTCAGCCAGTGTTTTCTGTTGTACTGACATGAGAGTCAAGGCTCCGAGCTCTCGGTCTGCGAACTACATCACTGAGCCTCTTTTAAAAGCATTTAAATAAAAACACTCCAGCGACTGTACGCAATGTAAACATAATATCATTTTAAAGAGCTATATTAAGCGCATATGAGCTGCTTTATATGGTTTACGGATGAGCTTCGGGGCTGGCGTTTCTTCGTCCGTGTTCACAAAACTACACATTTTAAAGGCATTTAAAAAATAAAAAATAAAAACACTCCAGCGATTGAACAGTAATAGTAGATTAGTGTATTGAAAACGTTAAAATGCTTGCTTATTTGTGCTGCATTTTTGTGGAAACGAATTAGCTAGTAAAGACTGTTTCATGAATATGGTCTCATCGTTTGAACCATATAGTTCAACAAAGCACGGCCGTTTTTAATGACCAACTAATAACTTCTGCTATTTACCTGATTAGAGTTCTCAAAAAAATGCACCTGTATTGAACAAAGCACCTAATCACTCACGTAATATTTTCTTGCTCCCTGTCATTTCGCTGTATTTTATGTTTGATTTAGCACAGTTTCCCTCTTATACTCCGAAAGTTCCCTTAGGCATTTGTGCGCATGCGCACTACTCATAAATGTTGCTTTATAGAGGACGCACAAAAATACTGAATAAAATCATTTATATTTAGGTTAAACGTAGGTTATAGCTTTTACTTCATGTTAGCTTGCAAATTATGCCCAAGAACATAATTTATTAAGCCATATGTCTTGCTAACAAGAAACAATGCTTCTAACCACAGGTCACGTACGAAAAATAATGCCCAGTTTAGGCCATTCCACTCCACTGAAGGGGTGGAGCGGAAAATTAAAATAAATACGGCCTTTTAAAATTTAAATGTTCCAGCGATTTCATTCCGTCAACCCCTTTGAACAAGAGCTAATTTCAGGAGTTTGCAAGCAGTTTCATTTAAAACGGAGAGAGCTGCCTTCAGCCAGTGTTTTCTGTTTTACTGACATGAGAGTCAAGGCTCCGAGCTCTCGGTCTCTTTAAAAGCATTTAAATAAAAACACTCCAGCGACTGTACACAATGTAAACAGAATATCATTTTAAAGAGCTATATTAAGCGCATATGAGCTGTTTATGTGGTTTACGGATGAGCTTCGGGGCTGGCGTTTCTTCGTCCGTGTTCACAAAACTACACATTTTAAAGGCATTTAAAAAATAAAAAATAAAAACACTCCAGCGATTGAACAGTAATAGTAGATTAGTGTATTGAAAACGTTAAAATGCTTGCTTATTTGTGCTGCATTTTTGTGGAAACGAATTAGCTAGTAAAGACTGTTTCATGAATATGGTCTCATCGTTTGAACCACATAGTTCAACAAAGCACGGCCGTTTTTAATGACCAACTAATAACTTCTGCTATTTACCTGATTAGAGTTCTCAAAAAAATGCACCTGTATTGAACAAAGCACCTAATCACTCACGTAATATTTTCTTGCTCCCTGTCATTTCGCTGTATTTTATGTTTGATTTAGCACAGTTTCCCTCTTATACTCCGAAAGTTCCCTTAGGCATTTGTGCGCATGCGCACTACTCATAAATGTTGCTTTATAGAGGACGCACAAAAATACTGAATAAAATCATTTATATTTAGGTTAAACGTAGGTTATAGCTTTTACTTCATGTTAGCTTGCAAATTATGCCCAAGAACATAATTTATTAAGCCATATGTCTTGCTAACAAGAAACAATGCTTCTAACCACAGGTCACGTACGAAAAATAATGCCCAGTTTAGGCCATTCCACTCCACTGAAGGGGTGGAGCGGAAAATGAAAATAAATACGGCCTTTTAAAATTTAAATGTTCCAGCGATTTCATTCCGTCAACCCCTTTGAACAAGAGCTAATTTCAGGAGTTTGCAAGCAGTTTCATTTAAAACGGAGAGAGCTGCCTTCAGCCAGTGTTTTCTGTTTTACTGACATGAGAGTCAAGGCTCCGAGCTCTCGGTCTCTTTAAAAGCATTTAAATAAAAACACTCCAGCGACTGTACACAATGTAAACAGAATATCATTTTAAAGAGCTATATTAAGCGCATATGAGCTGTTTATGTGGTTTACGGATGACCTTCGGGGCTGGCGTTTCTTCGTCCGTGTTCACAAAACTACACATTTTAAAGGCATTTAAAAAATAAAAAATAAAAACACTCCAGCGATTGAACAGTAATAGTAGATTAGTGTATTGAAAACGTTAAAATGCTTGCTTATTTGTGCTGCATTTTTGTGGAAACGAATTAGCTAGTAAAGACTGTTTCATGAATATGGTCTCATCGTTTGAACCACATAGTTCAACAAAGCACGGCCGTTTTTAATGACCAACTAATAACTTCTGCTATTTACCTGATTAGAGTTCTCAAAAAAATGCACCTGTATTGAACAAAGCACCTAATCACTCACGTAATATTTTCTTGCTCCCTGTCATTTCGCTGTATTTTATGTTTGATTTAGCACAGTTTCCCTCTTATACTCCGAAAGTTCCCTTAGGCATTTGTGCGCATGCGCACTACTCATAAATGTTGCTTTATAGAGGACGCACAAAAATACTGAATAAAATCATTTATATTTAGGTTAAACGTAGGTTATAGCTTTTACTTCATGTTAGCTTGCAAATTATGCCCAAGAACATAATTTATTAAGCCATATGTCTTGCTAACAAGAAACAATGCTTCTAACCACAGGTCACGTACGAAAAATAATGCCCAGTTTAGGCCATTCCACTCCACTGAAGGGGTGGAGCGGAAAATGAAAATAAATACGGCCTTTTAAAATTTAAATGTTCCAGCGATTTCATTCCGTCAACCCCTTTGAACAAGAGCTAATTTCAGGAGTTTGCAAGCAGTTTCATTTAAAACGGAGAGAGCTGCCTTCAGCCAGTGTTTTCTGTTTTACTGACATGAGAGTCAAGGCTCCGAGCTCTCGGTCTCTTTAAAAGCATTTAAATAAAAACACTCCAGCGACTGTACACAATGTAAACAGAATATCATTTTAAAGAGCTATATTAAGCGCATATGAGCTGTTTATGTGGTTTACGGATGAGCTTCGGGGCTGGCGTTTCTTCGTCCGTGTTCACAAAACTACACATTTTAAAGGCATTTAAAAAATAAAAAATAAAAACACTCCAGCGATTGAACAGTAATAGTAGATTAGTGTATTGAAAACGTTAAAATGCTTGCTTATTTGTGCTGCATTTTTGTGGAAACGAATTAGCTAGTAAAGACTGTTTCATGAATATGGTCTCATCGTTTGAACCACATAGTTCAACAAAGCACGGCCGTTTTTAATGACCAAAGTTATAACTTCTGCTATTTACCTGATTAGAGTTCTCAAAAAAATGCACCTGTATTGAACAAAGCACCTAATCACTCACGTAATATTTTCTTGCTCCCTGTCATTTCGCTGTATTTTATGTTTGATTTAGCACAGTTTCCCTCTTATACTCCGAAAGTTCCCTTAGGCATTTGTGCGCATGCGCACTACTCATAAATGTTGCTTTATAGAGGACGCACAAAAATACTGAATAAAATCATTTATATTTAGGTTAAACGTAGGTTATAGCTTTTACTTCATGTTAGCTTGCAAATTATGCCCAAGAACATAATTTATTAAGCCATATGTCTTGCTAACAAGAAACAATGCTTCTAACCACAGGTCACGTACGAAAAATAATGCCCAGTTTAGGCCATTCCACTCCACTGAAGGGGTGGAGCGGAAAATGAAAATAAATACGGCCTTTTAAAATTTAAATGTTCCAGCGATTTCATTCCGTCAACCCCTTTGAACAAGAGCTAATTTCAGGAGTTTGCAAGCAGTTTCATTTAAAACGGAGAGAGCTGCCTTCAGCCAGTGTTTTCTGTTTTACTGACATGAGAGTCAAGGCTCCGAGCTCTCGGTCTCTTTAAAAGCATTTAAATAAAAACACTCCAGCGACTGTACACAATGTAAACAGAATATCATTTTAAAGAGCTATATTAAGCGCATATGAGCTGTTTATGTGGTTTACGGATGAGCTTCGGGGCTGGCGTTTCTTCGTCCGTGTTCACAAAACTACACATTTTAAAGGCATTTAAAAAATAAAAAATAAAAACACTCCAGCGATTGAACAGTAATAGTAGATTAGTGTATTGAAAACGTTAAAATGCTTGCTTATTTGTGCTGCATTTTTGTGGAAACGAATTAGCTAGTAAAGACTGTTTCATGAATATGGTCTCATCGTTTGAACCACATAGTTCAACAAAGCACGGCCGTTTTTAATGACCAACTAATAACTTCTGCTATTTACCTGATTAGAGTTCTCAAAAAAATGCACCTGTATTGAACAAAGCACCTAATCACTCACGTAATATTTTCTTGCTCCCTGTCATTTCGCTGTATTTTATGTTTGATTTAGCACAGTTTCCCTCTTATACTCCGAAAGTTCCCTTAGGCATTTGTGCGCATGCGCACTACTCATAAATGTTGCTTTATAGAGGACGCACAAAAATACTGAATAAAATCATTTATATTTAGGTTAAACGTAGGTTATAGCTTTTACTTCATGTTAGCTTGCAAATTATGCCCAAGAACATAATTTATTAAGCCATATGTCTTGCTAACAAGAAACAATGCTTCTAACCACAGGTCACGTACGAAAAATAATGCCCAGTTTAGGCCATTCCACTCCACTGAAGGGGTGGAGCGGAAAATTAAAATAAATACGGCCTTTTAAAATTTAAATGTTCCAGCGATTTCATTCCGTCAACCCCTTTGAACAAGAGCTAATTTCAGGAGTTTGCAAGCAGTTTCATTTAAAACGGAGAGAGCTGCCTTCAGCCAGTGTTTTCTGTTTTACTGACATGAGAGTCAAGGCTCCGAGCTCTCGGTCTCTTTAAAAGCATTTAAATAAAAACACTCCAGCGACTGTACACAATGTAAACAGAATATCATTTTAAAGAGCTATATTAAGCGCATATGAGCTGTTTATGTGGTTTACGGATGAGCTTCGGGGCTGGCGTTTCTTCGTCCGTGTTCACAAAACTACACATTTTAAAGGCATTTAAAAAATAAAAAATAAAAACACTCCAGCGATTGAACAGTAATAGTAGATTAGTGTATTGAAAACGTTAAAATGCTTGCTTATTTGTGCTGCATTTTTGTGGAAACGAATTAGCTAGTAAAGACTGTTTCATGAATATGGTCTCATCGTTTGAACCACATAGTTCAACAAAGCACGGCCGTTTTTAATGACCAACTAATAACTTCTGCTATTTACCTGATTAGAGTTCTCAAAAAAATGCACCTGTATTGAACAAAGCACCTAATCACTCACGTAATATTTTCTTGCTCCCTGTCATTTCGCTGTATTTTATGTTTGATTTAGCACAGTTTCCCTCTTATACTCCGAAAGTTCCCTTAGGCATTTGTGCGCATGCGCACTACTCATAAATGTTGCTTTATAGAGGACGCACAAAAATACTGAATAAAATCATTTATATTTAGGTTAAACGTAGGTTATAGCTTTTACTTCATGTTAGCTTGCAAATTATGCCCAAGAACATAATTTATTAAGCCATATGTCTTGCTAACAAGAAACAATGCTTCTAACCACAGGTCACGTACGAAAAATAATGCCCAGTTTAGGCCATTCCACTCCACTGAAGGGGTGGAGCGGAAAATGAAAATAAATACGGCCTTTTAAAATTTAAATGTTCCAGCGATTTCATTCCGTCAACCCCTTTGAACAAGAGCTAATTTCAGGAGTTTGCAAGCAGTTTCATTTAAAACGGAGAGAGCTGCCTTCAGCCAGTGTTTTCTGTTTTACTGACATGAGAGTCAAGGCTCCGAGCTCTCGGTCTCTTTAAAAGCATTTAAATAAAAACACTCCAGCGACTGTACACAATGTAAACAGAATATCATTTTAAAGAGCTATATTAAGCGCATATGAGCTGTTTATGTGGTTTACGGATGACCTTCGGGGCTGGCGTTTCTTCGTCCGTGTTCACAAAACTACATATTTTAAAGGCATTTAAAAAATAAAAAATAAAAAATAAAAACACTCCAGCGATTGAACAGTAATAGTAGATTAGTGTATTGAAAACGTTAAAATGCTTGCTTATTTGTGCTGCATTTTTGTGGAAACGAATTAGCTAGTAAAGACTGTTTCATGAATATGGTCTCATCGTTTGAACCACATAGTTCAACAAAGCACGGCCGTTTTTAATGACCAACTAATAACTTCTGCTATTTACCTGATTAGAGTTCTCAAAAAAATGCACCTGTATTGAACAAAGCACCTAATCACTCACGTAATATTTTCTTGCTCCCTGTCATTTCGCTGTATTTTATGTTTGATTTAGCACAGTTTCCCTCTTATACTCCGAAAGTTCCCTTAGGCATTTGTGCGCATGCGCACTACTCATAAATGTTGCTTTATAGAGGACGCACAAAAATACTGAATAAAATCATTTATATTTAGGTTAAACGTAGGTTATAGCTTTTACTTCATGTTAGCTTGCAAATTATGCCCAAGAACATAATTTATTAAGCCATATGTCTTGCTAACAAGAAACAATGCTTCTAACCACAGGTCACGTACGAAAAATAATGCCCAGTTTAGGCCATTCCACTCCACTGAAGGGGTGGAGCGGAAAATGAAAATAAATACGGCCTTTTAAAATTTAAATGTTCCAGCGATTTCATTCCGTCAACCCCTTTGAACAAGAGCTAATTTCAGGAGTTTGCAAGCAGTTTCATTTAAAACGGAGAGAGCTGCCTTCAGCCAGTGTTTTCTGTTTTACTGACATGAGAGTCAAGGCTCCGAGCTCTCGGTCTCTTTAAAAGCATTTAAATAAAAACACTCCAGCGACTGTACACAATGTAAACAGAATATCATTTTAAAGAGCTATATTAAGCGCATATGAGCTGTTTATGTGGTTTACGGATGAGCTTCGGGGCTGGCGTTTCTTCGTCCGTGTTCACAAAACTACACATTTTAAAGGCATTTAAAAAATAAAAAATAAAAAATAAAAACACTCCAGCGATTGAACAGTAATAGTAGATTAGTGTATTGAAAACGTTAAAATGCTTGCTTATTTGTGCTGCATTTTTGTGGAAACGAATTAGCTAGTAAAGACTGTTTCATGAATATGGTCTCATCGTTTGAACCACATAGTTCAACAAAGCACGGCCGTTTTTAATGACCAACTAATAACTTCTGCTATTTACCTGATTAGAGTTCTCAAAAAAATGCACCTGTATTGAACAAAGCACCTAATCACTCACGTAATATTTTCTTGCTCCCTGTCATTTCGCTGTATTTTATGTTTGATTTAGCACAGTTTCCCTCTTATACTCCGAAAGTTCCCTTAGGCATTTGTGCGCATGCGCACTACTCATAAATGTTGCTTTATAGAGGACGCACAAAAATACTGAATAAAATCATTTATATTTAGGTTAAACGTAGGTTATAGCTTTTACTTCATGTTAGCTTGCAAATTATGCCCAAGAACATAATTTATTAAGCCATATGTCTTGCTAACAAGAAACAATGCTTCTAACCACAGGTCACGTACGAAAAATAATGCCCAGTTTAGGCCATTCCACTCCACTGAAGGGGTGGAGCGGAAAATGAAAATAAATACGGCCTTTTAAAATTTAAATGTTCCAGCGATTTCATTCCGTCAACCCCTTTGAACAAGAGCTAATTTCAGGAGTTTGCAAGCAGTTTCATTTAAAACGGAGAGAGCTGCCTTCAGCCAGTGTTTTCTGTTTTACTGACATGAGAGTCAAGGCTCCGAGCTCTCGGTCTCTTTAAAAGCATTTAAATAAAAACACTCCAGCGACTGTACACAATGTAAACAGAATATCATTTTAAAGAGCTATATTAAGCGCATATGAGCTGTTTATGTGGTTTACGGATGAGCTTCGGGGCTGGCGTTTCTTCGTCCGTGTTCACAAAACTACACATTTTAAAGGCATTTAAAAAATAAAAAATAAAAACACTCCAGCGATTGAACAGTAATAGTAGATTAGTGTATTGAAAACGTTAAAATGCTTGCTTATTTGTGCTGCATTTTTGTGGAAACGAATTAGCTAGTAAAGACTGTTTCATGAATATGGTCTCATCGTTTGAACCACATAGTTCAACAAAGCACGGCCGTTTTTAATGACCAACTAATAACTTCTGCTATTTACCTGATTAGAGTTCTCAAAAAAATGCACCTGTATTGAACAAAGCACCTAATCACTCACGTAATATTTTCTTGCTCCCTGTCATTTCGCTGTATTTTATGTTTGATTTAGCACAGTTTCCCTCTTATACTCCGAAAGTTCCCTTAGGCATTTGTGCGCATGCGCACTACTCGTAAATGTTGCTTTATAGAGGACGCACAAAAATACTGAATAAAATCATTTATATTTAGGTTAAACGTAGGTTATAGCTTTTACTTCATGTTAGCTTGCAAATTATGCCCAAGAACATAATTTATTAAGCCATATGTCTTGCTAACAAGAAACAATGCTTCTAACCACAGGTCACGTACGAAAAATAATGCCCAGTTTAGGCCATTCCACTCCACTGAAGGGGTGGAGCGGAAAATGAAAATAAATACGGCCTTTTAAAATTTAAATGTTCCAGCGATTTCATTCCGTCAACCCCTTTGAACAAGAGCTAATTTCAGGAGTTTGCAAGCAGTTTCATTTAAAACGGAGAGAGCTGCCTTCAGCCAGTGTTTTCTGTTTTACTGACATGAGAGTCAAGGCTCCGAGCTCTCGGTCTCTTTAAAAGCATTTAAATAAAAACACTCCAGCGACTGTACACAATGTAAACAGAATATCATTTTAAAGAGCTATATTAAGCGCATATGAGCTGTTTATGTGGTTTACGGATGAGCTTCGGGGCTGGCGTTTCTTCGTCCGTGTTCACAAAACTACACATTTTAAAGGCATTTAAAAAATAAAAAATAAAAACACTCCAGCGATTGAACAGTAATAGTAGATTAGTGTATTGAAAACGTTAAAATGCTTGCTTATTTGTGCTGCATTTTTGTGGAAACGAATTAGCTAGTAAAGACTGTTTCATGAATATGGTCTCATCGTTTGAACCACATAGTTCAACAAAGCACGGCCGTTTTTAATGACCAACTAATAACTTCTGCTATTTACCTGATTAGAGTTCTCAAAAAAATGCACCTGTATTGAACAAAGCACCTAATCACTCACGTAATATTTTCTTGCTCCCTGTCATTTCGCTGTATTTTATGTTTGATTTAGCACAGTTTCCCTCTTATACTCCGAAAGTTCCCTTAGGCATTTGTGCGCATGCGCACTACTCGTAAATGTTGCTTTATAGAGGACGCACAAAAATACTGAATAAAATCATTTATATTTAGGTTAAACGTAGGTTATAGCTTTTACTTCATGTTAGCTTGCAAATTATGCCCAAGAACATAATTTATTAAGCCATATGTCTTGCTAACAAGAAACAATGCTTCTAACCACAGGTCACGTACGAAAAATAATGCCCAGTTTAGGCCATTCCACTCCACTGAAGGGGTGGAGCGGAAAATGAAAATAAATACGGCCTTTTAAAATTTAAATGTTCCAGCGATTTCATTCCGTCAACCCCTTTGAACAAGAGCTAATTTCAGGAGTTTGCAAGCAGTTTCATTTAAAACGGAGAGAGCTGCCTTCAGCCAGTGTTTTCTGTTTTACTGACATGAGAGTCAAGGCTCCGAGCTCTCGGTCTCTTTAAAAGCATTTAAATAAAAACACTCCAGCGACTGTACACAATGTAAACAGAATATCATTTTAAAGAGCTATATTAAGCGCATATGAGCTGTTTATGTGGTTTACGGATGAGCTTCGGGGCTGGCGTTTCTTCGTCCGTGTTCACAAAACTACACATTTTAAAGGCATTTAAAAAATAAAAAATAAAAACACTCCAGCGATTGAACAGTAATAGTAGATTAGTGTATTGAAAACGTTAAAATGCTTGCTTATTTGTGCTGCATTTTTGTGGAAACGAATTAGCTAGTAAAGACTGTTTCATGAATATGGTCTCATCGTTTGAACCACATAGTTCAACAAAGCACGGCCGTTTTTAATGACCAACTAATAACTTCAGCTATTTACCTGATTAGAGTTCTCAAAAAAAGCAACTGTATTGAACATAGCAACTAATCACTCATTTAATATTTTTTATTCCCTGTCATTTCGCTGTATTTTATGTTTGATTTAGCACAGTTTCCCTCTTATACTCCGAAAGTTCCCTTAGGCATTTGTGCGCATGCGCACTACTCATAAATGTTGCTTTATAGAGGACGCACAAAAATACTGAATAAAATAATTTATATTTAGGTTAAACGTAGGTTATAGCTTTTACTTCATGTTATCTTGCAAATTATGCCCAAGAACATAATTTATTAAGGCATATGTCTTGCTAACAAGAAACAATGCTTCTAACCACAGGTCACGTACGAAAAATAATGCCCAGTTTAGGCCATTCCACTCCACTGAAGGGGTGGAGCGGAAAATGAAAATAAATACGGCCTTTTAAAATTTAAATGTTCCAGCGATTTCATTCCGTCAACCCCTTTGAACAAGAGCTAATTTCAGGAGTTTGCAAGCAGTTTCATTTAAAACGGAGAGAGCTGTCTTCAGCCAGTGTTTTCTGTTTTACTGACATGAGAGTCAAGGCTCCGAGCTCTCGGTCTGCGAACTACACCACTGAGCCTCTTTAAAAGCATTTAAATAAAAACACTCCAGCGACTGTACACAATGTAAACAGAATATCATTTTAAAGAGCTATATTAAGCGCATATGAGCTGTTTATGTGGTTTACGGATGAGCTTCGGGGCTGGCGTTTCTTCGTCCGTGTTCACAAAACTACATATTTTAAAGGCATTAAAAATAATAAAAAATAAAACACTCCAGCGATTGAACAATAATTGTAGATTAGTGTTTTTAAAACGTTAAAATGCTTGCTTATTTGTGCAGCATTTTTGTGGAAACGAATAAGCTAGTAAAGACTGTTTCATATGGTCTCATCGTTTGAACCACGTTAGTTCAACAAAGTACGGCTGTTGTTAACCTCACCAATAACTTATGCTATTTAACTGATTAGAGCTCTCAAAAAAATGCACCTGTATTGAACAAAGCACCTAATCACTCACGTAATATTTTCTTGCTCCCTGTCATTTCGCTGTATTTTATGTTTGATTTAGCACAGTTTCCCTCTTATACTCCGAAAGTTCCCTTAGGCATTTGTGCGCATGCGCACTACTCATAAATGGTGCTTTATAGAGGACGCACAAAAATACTGAATAAAATCATTTATATTTAGGTTAAACGTAGGTTATAGCTTTTACTGCATGTTAGCTTGCAAATTATGCCCAAGAACATAATTTATTAAGCCATATGTCTTGCTAACAAGAAACAATGCTTCTAACCACAGGTCACGTACGAAAAATAATGCCCAGTTTAGGCCATTCCACTCCACTGAAGGGGTTTAGCGGAAAATGAAAATAAATACGGCCTTTTAAAATTTAAATGTTCCAGCGATTTCATTCCGTCAACCCCTTTGAACAAGAGCTAATTTCAGGAGTTTGCAAGCAGTTTCATTTAAAACGGAGAGAGCTGCCTTCAGCCAGTGTTTTCTGTTGTACTGACATGAGAGTCAAGGCTCCGAGCTCTCGGTCTGCGAACTACATCACTGAGCCTCTTTTAAAAGCATTTAAATAAAAACACTCCAGCGACTGTACGCAATGTAAACATAATATCATTTTAAAGAGCTATATTAAGCGCATATGAGCTGCTTTATATGGTTTACGGATGAGCTTCGGGGCTGGCGTTTCTTCGTCCGTGTTCACAAAACTACACATTTTAAAGGCATTTAAAAAATAAAAAATAAAAACACTCCAGCGATTGAACAGTAATAGTAGATTAGTGTATTGAAAACGTTAAAATGCTTGCTTATTTGTGCTGCATTTTTGTGGAAACGAATTAGCTAGTAAAGACTGTTTCATGAATATGGTCTCATCGTTTGAACCACATAGTTCAACAAAGCACGGCCGTTTTTAATGACCAACTAATAACTTCTGCTATTTACCTGATTAGAGTTCTCAAAAAAATGCACCTGTATTGAACAAAGCACCTAATCACTCACGTAATATTTTCTTGCTCCCTGTCATTTCGCTGTATTTTATGTTTGATTTAGCACAGTTTCCCTCTTATACTCCGAAAGTTCCCTTAGGCATTTGTGCGCATGCGCACTACTCATAAATGTTGCTTTATAGAGGACGCACAAAAATACTGAATAAAATCATTTATATTTAGGTTAAACGTAGGTTATAGCTTTTACTTCATGTTAGCTTGCAAATTATGCCCAAGAACATAATTTATTAAGCCATATGTCTTGCTAACAAGAAACAATGCTTCTAACCACAGGTCACGTACGAAAAATAATGCCCAGTTTAGGCCATTCCACTCCACTGAAGGGGTGGAGCGGAAAATGAAAATAAATACGGCCTTTTAAAATTTAAATGTTCCAGCGATTTCATTCCGTCAACCCCTTTGAACAAGAGCTAATTTCAGGAGTTTGCAAGCAGTTTCATTTAAAACGGAGAGAGCTGCCTTCAGCCAGTGTTTTCTGTTTTACTGACATGAGAGTCAAGGCTCCGAGCTCTCGGTCTCTTTAAAAGCATTTAAATAAAAACACTCCAGCGACTGTACACAATGTAAACAGAATATCATTTTAAAGAGCTATATTAAGCGCATATGAGCTGTTTATGTGGTTTACGGATGAGCTTCGGGGCTGGCGTTTCTTCGTCCGTGTTCACAAAACTACACATTTTAAAGGCATTTAAAAAATAAAAAATAAAAACACTCCAGCGATTGAACAGTAATAGTAGATTAGTGTATTGAAAACGTTAAAATGCTTGCTTATTTGTGCTGCATTTTTGTGGAAACGAATTAGCTAGTAAAGACTGTTTCATGAATATGGTCTCATCGTTTGAACCACATAGTTCAACAAAGCACGGCCGTTTTTAATGACCAACTAATAACTTCTGCTATTTACCTGATTAGAGTTCTCAAAAAAATGCACCTGTATTGAACAAAGCACCTAATCACTCACCTAATATTTTCTTGCTCCCTGTCATTTCGCTGTATTTTATGTTTGATTTAGCACAGTTTCCCTCTTATACTCCGAAAGTTCCCTTAGGCATTTGTGCGCATGCGCACTACTCATAAATGTTGCTTTATAGAGGACGCACAAAAATACTGAATAAAATCATTTATATTTAGGTTAAACGTAGGTTATAGCTTTTACTTCATGTTAGCTTGCAAATTATGCCCAAGAACATAATTTATTAAGCCATATGTCTTGCTAACAAGAAACAATGCTTCTAACCACAGGTCACGTACGAAAAATAATGCCCAGTTTAGGCCATTCCACTCCACTGAAGGGGTGGAGCGGAAAATGAAAATAAATACGGCCTTTTAAAATTTAAATGTTCCAGCGATTTCATTCCGTCAACCCCTTTGAACAAGAGCTAATTTCAGGAGTTTGCAAGCAGTTTCATTTAAAACGGAGAGAGCTGCCTTCAGCCAGTGTTTTCTGTTTTACTGACATGAGAGTCAAGGCTCCGAGCTCTCGGTCTCTTTAAAAGCATTTAAATAAAAACACTCCAGCGACTGTACACAATGTAAACAGAATATCATTTTAAAGAGCTATATTAAGCGCATATGAGCTGTTTATGTGGTTTACGGATGAGCTTCGGGGCTGGCGTTTCTTCGTCCGTGTTCACAAAACTACACATTTTAAAGGCATTTAAAAAATAAAAAATAAAAACACTCCAGCGATTGAACAGTAATAGTAGATTAGTGTATTGAAAACGTTAAAATGCTTGCTTATTTGTGCTGCATTTTTGTGGAAACGAATTAGCTAGTAAAGACTGTTTCATGAATATGGTCTCATCGTTTGAACCACATAGTTCAACAAAGCACGGCCGTTTTTAATGACCAACTAATAACTTCTGCTATTTACCTGATTAGAGTTCTCAAAAAAATGCACCTGTATTGAACAAAGCACCTAATCACTCACGTAATATTTTCTTGCTCCCTGTCATTTCGCTGTATTTTATGTTTGATTTAGCACAGTTTCCCTCTTATACTCCGAAAGTTCCCTTAGGCATTTGTGCGCATGCGCACTACTCATAAATGTTGCTTTATAGAGGACGCACAAAAATACTGAATAAAATCATTTATATTTAGGTTAAACGTAGGTTATAGCTTTTACTTCATGTTAGCTTGCAAATTATGCCCAAGAACATAATTTATTAAGCCATATGTCTTGCTAACAAGAAACAATGCTTCTAACCACAGGTCACGTACGAAAAATAATGCCCAGTTTAGGCCATTCCACTCCACTGAAGGGGTGGAGCGGAAAATGAAAATAAATACGGCCTTTTAAAATTTAAATGTTCCAGCGATTTCATTCCGTCAACCCCTTTGAACAAGAGCTAATTTCAGGAGTTTGCAAGCAGTTTCATTTAAAACGGAGAGAGCTGCCTTCAGCCAGTGTTTTCTGTTTTACTGACATGAGAGTCAAGGCTCCGAGCTCTCGGTCTCTTTAAAAGCATTTAAATAAAAACACTCCAGCGACTGTACACAATGTAAACAGAATATCATTTTAAAGAGCTATATTAAGCGCATATGAGCTGTTTATGTGGTTTACGGATGAGCTTCGGGGCTGGCGTTTCTTCGTCCGTGTTCACAAAACTACACATTTTAAAGGCATTTAAAAAATAAAAAATAAAAAATAAAAACACTCCAGCGATTGAACAGTAATAGTAGATTAGTGTATTGAAAACGTTAAAATGCTTGCTTATTTGTGCTGCATTTTTGTGGAAACGAATTAGCTAGTAAAGACTGTTTCATGAATATGGTCTCATCGTTTGAACCACATAGTTCAACAAAGCACGGCCGTTTTTAATGACCAACTAATAACTTCTGCTATTTACCTGATTAGAGTTCTCAAAAAAATGCACCTGTATTGAACAAAGCACCTAATCACTCACGTAATATTTTCTTGCTCCCTGTCATTTCGCTGTATTTTATGTTTGATTTAGCACAGTTTCCCTCTTATACTCCGAAAGTTCCCTTAGGCATTTGTGCGCATGCGCACTACTCATAAATGTTGCTTTATAGAGGACGCACAAAAATACTGAATAAAATCATTTATATTTAGGTTAAACGTAGGTTATAGCTTTTACTTCATGTTAGCTTGCAAATTATGCCCAAGAACATAATTTATTAAGCCATATGTCTTGCTAACAAGAAACAATGCTTCTAACCACAGGTCACGTACGAAAAATAATGCCCAGTTTAGGCCATTCCACTCCACTGAAGGGGTGGAGCGGAAAATGAAAATAAATACGGCCTTTTAAAATTTAAATGTTCCAGCGATTTCATTCCGTCAACCCCTTTGAACAAGAGCTAATTTCAGGAGTTTGCAAGCAGTTTCATTTAAAACGGAGAGAGCTGCCTTCAGCCAGTGTTTTCTGTTTTACTGACATGAGAGTCAAGGCTCCGAGCTCTCGGTCTCTTTAAAAGCATTTAAATAAAAACACTCCAGCGACTGTACACAATGTAAACAGAATATCATTTTAAAGAGCTATATTAAGCGCATATGAGCTGTTTATGTGGTTTACGGATGACCTTCGGGGCTGGCGTTTCTTCGTCCGTGTTCACAAAACTACACATTTTAAAGGCATTTAAAAAATAAAAAATAAAAACACTCCAGCGATTGAACAGTAATAGTAGATTAGTGTATTGAAAACGTTAAAATGCTTGCTTATTTGTGCTGCATTTTTGTGGAAACGAATTAGCTAGTAAAGACTGTTTCATGAATATGGTCTCATCGTTTGAACCACATAGTTCAACAAAGCACGGCCGTTTTTAATGACCAACTAATAACTTCTGCTATTTACCTGATTAGAGTTCTCAAAAAAATGCACCTGTATTGAACAAAGCACCTAATCACTCACCTAATATTTTCTTGCTCCCTGTCATTTCGCTGTATTTTATGTTTGATTTAGCACAGTTTCCCTCTTATACTCCGAAAGTTCCCTTAGGCATTTGTGCGCATGCGCACTACTCATAAATGTTGCTTTATAGAGGACGCACAAAAATACTGAATAAAATCATTTATATTTAGGTTAAACGTAGGTTATAGCTTTTACTTCATGTTAGCTTGCAAATTATGCCCAAGAACATAATTTATTAAGCCATATGTCTTGCTAACAAGAAACAATGCTTCTAACCACAGGTCACGTACGAAAAATAATGCCCAGTTTAGGCCATTCCACTCCACTGAAGGGGTGGAGCGGAAAATGAAAATAAATACGGCCTTTTAAAATTTAAATGTTCCAGCGATTTCATTCCGTCAACCCCTTTGAACAAGAGCTAATTTCAGGAGTTTGCAAGCAGTTTCATTTAAAACGGAGAGAGCTGCCTTCAGCCAGTGTTTTCTGTTTTACTGACATGAGAGTCAAGGCTCCGAGCTCTCGGTCTCTTTAAAAGCATTTAAATAAAAACACTCCAGCGACTGTACACAATGTAAACAGAATATCATTTTAAAGAGCTATATTAAGCGCATATGAGCTGTTTATGTGGTTTACGGATGAGCTTCGGGGCTGGCGTTTCTTCGTCCGTGTTCACAAAACTACACATTTTAAAGGCATTTAAAAAATAAAAAATAAAAACACTCCAGCGATTGAACAGTAATAGTAGATTAGTGTATTGAAAACGTTAAAATGCTTGCTTATTTGTGCTGCATTTTTGTGGAAACGAATTAGCTAGTAAAGACTGTTTCATGAATATGGTCTCATCGTTTGAACCACATAGTTCAACAAAGCACGGCCGTTTTTAATGACCAACTAATAACTTCTGCTATTTACCTGATTAGAGTTCTCAAAAAAATGCACCTGTATTGAACAAAGCACCTAATCACTCACGTAATATTTTCTTGCTCCCTGTCATTTCGCTGTATTTTATGTTTGATTTAGCACAGTTTCCCTCTTATACTCCGAAAGTTCCCTTAGGCATTTGTGCGCATGCGCACTACTCATAAATGTTGCTTTATAGAGGACGCACAAAAATACTGAATAAAATCATTTATATTTAGGTTAAACGTAGGTTATAGCTTTTACTTCATGTTAGCTTGCAAATTATGCCCAAGAACATAATTTATTAAGCCATATGTCTTGCTAACAAGAAACAATGCTTCTAACCACAGGTCACGTACGAAAAATAATGCCCAGTTTAGGCCATTCCACTCCACTGAAGGGGTGGAGCGGAAAATGAAAATAAATACGGCCTTTTAAAATTTAAATGTTCCAGCGATTTCATTCCGTCAACCCCTTTGAACAAGAGCTAATTTCAGGAGTTTGCAAGCAGTTTCATTTAAAACGGAGAGAGCTGCCTTCAGCCAGTGTTTTCTGTTTTACTGACATGAGAGTCAAGGCTCCGAGCTCTCGGTCTCTTTAAAAGCATTTAAATAAAAACACTCCAGCGACTGTACACAATGTAAACAGAATATCATTTTAAAGAGCTATATTAAGCGCATATGAGCTGTTTATGTGGTTTACGGATGAGCTTCGGGGCTGGCGTTTCTTCGTCCGTGTTCACAAAACTACACATTTTAAAGGCATTTAAAAAATAAAAAATAAAAACACTCCAGCGATTGAACAGTAATAGTAGATTAGTGTATTGAAAACGTTAAAATGCTTGCTTATTTGTGCTGCATTTTTGTGGAAACGAATTAGCTAGTAAAGACTGTTTCATGAATATGGTCTCATCGTTTGAACCACATAGTTCAACAAAGCACGGCCGTTTTTAATGACCAACTAATAACTTCTGCTATTTACCTGATTAGAGTTCTCAAAAAAATGCACCTGTATTGAACAAAGCACCTAATCACTCACGTAATATTTTCTTGCTCCCTGTCATTTCGCTGTATTTTATGTTTGATTTAGCACAGTTTCCCTCTTATACTCCGAAAGTTCCCTTAGGCATTTGTGCGCATGCGCACTACTCATAAATGTTGCTTTATAGAGGACGCACAAAAATACTGAATAAAATCATTTATATTTAGGTTAAACGTAGGTTATAGCTTTTACTTCATGTTAGCTTGCAAATTATGCCCAAGAACATAATTTATTAAGCCATATGTCTTGCTAACAAGAAACAATGCTTCTAACCACAGGTCACGTACGAAAAATAATGCCCAGTTTAGGCCATTCCACTCCACTGAAGGGGTGGAGCGGAAAATGAAAATAAATACGGCCTTTTAAAATTTAAATGTTCCAGCGATTTCATTCCGTCAACCCCTTTGAACAAGAGCTAATTTCAGGAGTTTGCAAGCAGTTTCATTTAAAACGGAGAGAGCTGCCTTCAGCCAGTGTTTTCTGTTTTACTGACATGAGAGTCAAGGCTCCGAGCTCTCGGTCTCTTTAAAAGCATTTAAATAAAAACACTCCAGCGACTGTACACAATGTAAACAGAATATCATTTTAAAGAGCTATATTAAGCGCATATGAGCTGTTTATGTGGTTTACGGATGAGCTTCGGGGCTGGCGTTTCTTCGTCCGTGTTCACAAAACTACACATTTTAAAGGCATTTAAAAAATAAAAAATAAAAACACTCCAGCGATTGAACAGTAATAGTAGATTAGTGTATTGAAAACGTTAAAATGCTTGCTTATTTGTGCTGCATTTTTGTGGAAACGAATTAGCTAGTAAAGACTGTTTCATGAATATGGTCTCATCGTTTGAACCACATAGTTCAACAAAGCACGGCCGTTTTTAATGACCAACTAATAACTTCTGCTATTTACCTGATTAGAGTTCTCAAAAAAATGCACCTGTATTGAACAAAGCACCTAATCACTCACGTAATATTTTCTTGCTCCCTGTCATTTCGCTGTATTTTATGTTTGATTTAGCACAGTTTCCCTCTTATACTCCGAAAGTTCCCTTAGGCATTTGTGCGCATGCGCACTACTCATAAATGTTGCTTTATAGAGGACGCACAAAAATACTGAATAAAATCATTTATATTTAGGTTAAACGTAGGTTATAGCTTTTACTTCATGTTAGCTTGCAAATTATGCCCAAGAACATAATTTATTAAGCCATATGTCTTGCTAACAAGAAACAATGCTTCTAACCACAGGTCACGTACGAAAAATAATGCCCAGTTTAGGCCATTCCACTCCACTGAAGGGGTGGAGCGGAAAATGAAAATAAATACGGCCTTTTAAAATTTAAATGTTCCAGCGATTTCATTCCGTCAACCCCTTTGAACAAGAGCTAATTTCAGGAGTTTGCAAGCAGTTTCATTTAAAACGGAGAGAGCTGCCTTCAGCCAGTGTTTTCTGTTTTACTGACATGAGAGTCAAGGCTCCGAGCTCTCGGTCTCTTTAAAAGCATTTAAATAAAAACACTCCAGCGACTGTACACAATGTAAACAGAATATCATTTTAAAGAGCTATATTAAGCGCATATGAGCTGTTTATGTGGTTTACGGATGACCTTCGGGGCTGGCGTTTCTTCGTCCGTGTTCACAAAACTACATATTTTAAAGGCATTTAAAAAATAAAAAAACACTCCAGTGATTGAACAATAATTGTAGATTAGTGTATTTAAAACGTTAAAATGCTTGCTTATTTGTGCTGCATTTTTGTGGAAACGAATTAGCTAGTAAAGACTGTTTCATGAATATGGTCTCATCGTTTGAACCACATAGTTCAACAAAGCACGGCCGTTTTTAATGACCAACTAATAACTTCTGCTATTTACCTGATTAGAGTTCTCAAAAAAATGCACCTGTATTGAACAAAGCACCTAATCACTCACGTAATATTTTCTTGCTCCCTGTCATTTCGCTGTATTTTATGTTTGATTTAGCACAGTTTCCCTCTTATACTCCGAAAGTTCCCTTAAGGCCCTTTCACACGGGACGCGGCAGTCGCGAGTGTCTAGTTCATTTTCAATGGGAGACACGCGGCAAGCGGCAAACCGCGGGTGGTTTCGCTGGCGGCGCGGAGGCGGAGCGCAAGCGGTGCTCGTGCACCCAAAATCATGCCGCTTCCACGGGCACGGCGGTTCGCGGCAGGCGCCGCCAAAGATAAAAATATTTTATCTTTTTGTGAGCGGCAGCGGCAGCCGCGTCGGCTTTAACCAATCAGTGAACAGATTACTAACAACCAATCATAGAATATTTAACTGAACTTATAACGGATAGTTGAAAATAGAGGAGAAGATTGTTTTAAGTGTGCTGAATTTCCCAGAACTGTATGAATCATCTAAAATCTCATTCTTGGTTGGGGTGAGCACACGAGTTAGTTTGCCAGGTAAATATAAATACAAAGTGTCCAAACAATACATTATTATGCGTGGTGTTATAATAAACTATGTCTTCAAAAGTTTGAATAATAATAATGACAATAATTAATGACAGGATGACACAAACACAATTTTCCGTTTTATTTAGACTTTAAAGCAACTGTAACTATGGCAACGTCCGCCCCCAGACCGCGTCGCGAACACCGCCTCAACTGCACAAAACGCTTCCACTACAAGAGAAGGCGGCAGCCGCGCGGCGATTTCACCGCTTGCCGCGTCCCGTGTGAAAGGGCCTTTAGGCATTTGTGCGCATGCGCACTACTCATAAATGTTGCTTTATAGAGGACGCACAAAAATACTGAATAAAATCATTTATATTTAGGTTAAACGTAGGTTATAGCTTTTACTTCATGTTAGCTTGCAAATTATGCCCAAGAACATAATTTATTAAGCCATATGTCTTGCTAACAAGAAACAATGCTTCTAACCACAGGTCACGTACGAAAAATAATGCCCAGTTTAGGCCATTCCACTCCACTGAAGGGGTGGAGCGGAAAATGAAAATAAATACGGCCTTTTAAAATTTAAATGTTCCAGCGATTTCATTCCGTCAACCCCTTTGAACAAGAGCTAATTTCAGGAGTTTGCAAGCAGTTTCATTTAAAACGGAGAGAGCTGCCTTCAGCCAGTGTTTTCTGTTTTACTGACATGAGAGTCAAGGCTCCGAGCTCTCGGTCTCTTTAAAAGCATTTAAATAAAAACACTCCAGCGACTGTACACAATGTAAACAGAATATCATTTTAAAGAGCTATATTAAGCGCATATGAGCTGTTTATGTGGTTTACGGATGAGCTTCGGGGCTGGCGTTTCTTCGTCCGTGTTCACAAAACTACACATTTTAAAGGCATTTAAAAAATAAAAAATAAAAACACTCCAGCGATTGAACAGTAATAGTAGATTAGTGTATTGAAAACGTTAAAATGCTTGCTTATTTGTGCTGCATTTTTGTGGAAACGAATTAGCTAGTAAAGACTGTTTCATGAATATGGTCTCATCGTTTGAACCACATAGTTCAACAAAGCACGGCCGTTTTTAATGACCAACTAATAACTTCAGCTATTTACCTGATTAGAGTTCTCAAAAAAAGCAACTGTATTGAACATAGCAACTAATCACTCATTTAATATTTTTTATTCCCTGTCATTTCGCTGTATTTTATGTTTGATTTAGCACAGTTTCCCTCTTATACTCCGAAAGTTCCCTTAGGCATTTGTGCGCATGCGCACTACTCATAAATGTTGCTTTATAGAGGACGCACAAAAATACTGAATAAAATCATTTATATTTAGGTTAAACGTAGGTTATAGCTTTTACTTCATGTTAGCTTGCAAATTATGCCCAAGAACATAATTTATTAAGGCATATGTCTTGCTAACAAGAAACAATGCTTCTAACCACAGGTCACGTACGAAAAATAATGCCCAGTTTAGGCCATTCCACTCCACTGAAGGGGTGGAGCGGAAAATGAAAATAAATACGGCCTTTTAAAATTTAAATGTTCCAGCGATTTCATTCCGTCAACCCCTTTGAACAAGAGCTAATTTCAGGAGTTTGCAAGCAGTTTCATTTAAAACGGAGAGAGCTGTCTTCAGCCAGTGTTTTCTGTTTTACTGACATGAGAGTCAAGGCTCCGAGCTCTCGGTCTGCGAACTACACCACTGAGCCTCTTTAAAAGCATTTAAATAAAAACACTCCAGCGACTGTACACAATGTAAACAGAATATCATTTTAAAGAGCTATATTAAGCGCATATGAGCTGTTTATGTGGTTTACGGATGAGCTTCGGGGCTGGCGTTTCTTCGTCCGTGTTCACAAAACTACATATTTTAAAGGCATTAAAAATAATAAAAAATAAAACACTCCAGCGATTGAACAATAATTGTAGATTAGTGTTTTTAAAACGTTAAAATGCTTGCTTATTTGTGCAGCATTTTTGTGGAAACGAATAAGCTAGTAAAGACTGTTTCATATGGTCTCATCGTTTGAACCACGTTAGTTCAACAAAGTACGGCTGTTGTTAACCTCACCAATAACTTATGCTATTTAACTGATTAGAGCTCTCAAAAAAATGCACCTGTATTGAACAAAGCACCTAATCACTCACGTAATATTTTCTTGCTCCGTGTCATTTCGCTGTATTTTATGTTTGATTTAGCACAGTTTCCCTCTTATACTCCGAAAGTTCCCTTAGGCATTTGTGCGCATGCGCACTACTCATAAATGGTGCTTTATAGAGGACGCACAAAAATACTGAATAAAATCATTTATATTTAGGTTAAACGTAGGTTATAGCTTTTACTGCATGTTAGCTTGCAAATTATGCCCAAGAACATAATTTATTAAGCCATATGTCTTGCTAACAAGAAACAATGCTTCTAACCACAGGTCACGTACGAAAAATAATGCCCAGTTTAGGCCATTCCACTCCACTGAAGGGGTTTAGCGGAAAATGAAAATAAATACGGCCTTTTAAAATTTAAATGTTCCAGCGATTTCATTCCGTCAACCCCTTTGAACAAGAGCTAATTTCAGGAGTTTGCAAGCAGTTTCATTTAAAACGGAGAGAGCTGCCTTCAGCCAGTGTTTTCTGTTTTACTGACATGAGAGTCAAGGCTCCGAGCTCTCGGTCTGCGAACTACATCACTGAGCCTCTTTTAAAAGCATTTAAATAAAAACACTCCAGCGACTGTACGCAATGTAAACATAATATCATTTTAAAGAGCTATATTAAGCGCATATGAGCTGCTTTATATGGTTTACGGATGAGCTTCGGGGCTGGCGTTTCTTCGTCCGTGTTCACAAAACTACACATTTTAAAGGCATTTAAAAAATAAAAAATAAAAACACTCCAGCGATTGAACAGTAATAGTAGATTAGTGTATTGAAAACGTTAAAATGCTTGCTTATTTGTGCTGCATTTTTGTGGAAACGAATTAGCTAGTAAAGACTGTTTCATGAATATGGTCTCATCGTTTGAACCACATAGTTCAACAAAGCACGGCCGTTTTTAATGACCAACTAATAACTTCTGCTATTTACCTGATTAGAGTTCTCAAAAAAATGCACCTGTATTGAACAAAGCACCTAATCACTCACGTAATATTTTCTTGCTCCCTGTCATTTCGCTGTATTTTATGTTTGATTTAGCACAGTTTCCCTCTTATACTCCGAAAGTTCCCTTAGGCATTTGTGCGCATGCGCACTACTCATAAATGTTGCTTTATAGAGGACGCACAAAAATACTGAATAAAATCATTTATATTTAGGTTAAACGTAGGTTATAGCTTTTACTTCATGTTAGCTTGCAAATTATGCCCAAGAACATAATTTATTAAGCCATATGTCTTGCTAACAAGAAACAATGCTTCTAACCACAGGTCACGTACGAAAAATAATGCCCAGTTTAGGCCATTCCACTCCACTGAAGGGGTGGAGCGGAAAATGAAAATAAATACGGCCTTTTAAAATTTAAATGTTCCAGCGATTTCATTCCGTCAACCCCTTTGAACAAGAGCTAATTTCAGGAGTTTGCAAGCAGTTTCATTTAAAACGGAGAGAGCTGCCTTCAGCCAGTGTTTTCTGTTTTACTGACATGAGAGTCAAGGCTCCGAGCTCTCGGTCTCTTTAAAAGCATTTAAATAAAAACACTCCAGCGACTGTACACAATGTAAACAGAATATCATTTTAAAGAGCTATATTAAGCGCATATGAGCTGTTTATGTGGTTTACGGATGAGCTTCGGGGCTGGCGTTTCTTCGTCCGTGTTCACAAAACTACACATTTTAAAGGCATTTAAAAAATAAAAAATAAAAACACTCCAGCGATTGAACAGTAATAGTAGATTAGTGTATTGAAAACGTTAAAATGCTTGCTTATTTGTGCTGCATTTTTGTGGAAACGAATTAGCTAGTAAAGACTGTTTCATGAATATGGTCTCATCGTTTGAACCACATAGTTCAACAAAGCACGGCCGTTTTTAATGACCAACTAATAACTTCTGCTATTTACCTGATTAGAGTTCTCAAAAAAATGCACCTGTATTGAACAAAGCACCTAATCACTCACGTAATATTTTCTTGCTCCCTGTCATTTCGCTGTATTTTATGTTTGATTTAGCACAGTTTCCCTCTTATACTCCGAAAGTTCCCTTAGGCATTTGTGCGCATGCGCACTACTCATAAATGTTGCTTTATAGAGGACGCACAAAAATACTGAATAAAATCATTTATATTTAGGTTAAACGTAGGTTATAGCTTTTACTTCATGTTAGCTTGCAAATTATGCCCAAGAACATAATTTATTAAGCCATATGTCTTGCTAACAAGAAACAATGCTTCTAACCACAGGTCACGTACGAAAAATAATGCCCAGTTTAGGCCATTCCACTCCACTGAAGGGGTGGAGCGGAAAATGAAAATAAATACGGCCTTTTAAAATTTAAATGTTCCAGCGATTTCATTCCGTCAACCCCTTTGAACAAGAGCTAATTTCAGGAGTTTGCAAGCAGTTTCATTTAAAACGGAGAGAGCTGCCTTCAGCCAGTGTTTTCTGTTTTACTGACATGAGAGTCAAGGCTCCGAGCTCTCGGTCTGCGAACTACATCACTGAGCCTCTTTTAAAAGCATTTAAATAAAAACACTCCAGCGACTGTACGCAATGTAAACATAATATCATTTTAAAGAGCTATATTAAGCGCATATGAGCTGCTTTATATGGTTTACGGATGAGCTTCGGGGCTGGCGTTTCTTCGTCCGTGTTCACAAAACTACACATTTTAAAGGCATTTAAAAAATAAAAAATAAAAACACTCCAGCGATTGAACAGTAATAGTAGATTAGTGTATTGAAAACGTTAAAATGCTTGCTTATTTGTGCTGCATTTTTGTGGAAACGAATTAGCTAGTAAAGACTGTTTCATGAATATGGTCTCATCGTTTGAACCACATAGTTCAACAAAGCACGGCCGTTTTTAATGACCAACTAATAACTTCTGCTATTTACCTGATTAGAGTTCTCAAAAAAATGCACCTGTATTGAACAAAGCACCTAATCACTCACGTAATATTTTCTTGCTCCCTGTCATTTCGCTGTATTTTATGTTTGATTTAGCACAGTTTCCCTCTTATACTCCGAAAGTTCCCTTAGGCATTTGTGCGCATGCGCACTACTCATAAATGTTGCTTTATAGAGGACGCACAAAAATACTGAATAAAATCATTTATATTTAGGTTAAACGTAGGTTATAGCTTTTACTTCATGTTAGCTTGCAAATTATGCCCAAGAACATAATTTATTAAGCCATATGTCTTGCTAACAAGAAACAATGCTTCTAACCACAGGTCACGTACGAAAAATAATGCCCAGTTTAGGCCATTCCACTCCACTGAAGGGGTGGAGCGGAAAATGAAAATAAATACGGCCTTTTAAAATTTAAATGTTCCAGCGATTTCATTCCGTCAACCCCTTTGAACAAGAGCTAATTTCAGGAGTTTGCAAGCAGTTTCATTTAAAACGGAGAGAGCTGCCTTCAGCCAGTGTTTTCTGTTTTACTGACATGAGAGTCAAGGCTCCGAGCTCTCGGTCTCTTTAAAAGCATTTAAATAAAAACACTCCAGCGACTGTACACAATGTAAACAGAATATCATTTTAAAGAGCTATATTAAGCGCATATGAGCTGTTTATGTGGTTTACGGATGAGCTTCGGGGCTGGCGTTTCTTCGTCCGTGTTCACAAAACTACACATTTTAAAGGCATTTAAAAAATAAAAAATAAAAACACTCCAGCGATTGAACAGTAATAGTAGATTAGTGTATTGAAAACGTTAAAATGCTTGCTTATTTGTGCTGCATTTTTGTGGAAACGAATTAGCTAGTAAAGACTGTTTCATGAATATGGTCTCATCGTTTGAACCACATAGTTCAACAAAGCACGGCCGTTTTTAATGACCAACTAATAACTTCTGCTATTTACCTGATTAGAGTTCTCAAAAAAATGCACCTGTATTGAACAAAGCACCTAATCACTCACGTAATATTTTCTTGCTCCCTGTCATTTCGCTGTATTTTATGTTTGATTTAGCACAGTTTCCCTCTTATACTCCGAAAGTTCCCTTAGGCATTTGTGCGCATGCGCACTACTCATAAATGTTGCTTTATAGAGGACGCACAAAAATACTGAATAAAATCATTTATATTTAGGTTAAACGTAGGTTATAGCTTTTACTTCATGTTAGCTTGCAAATTATGCCCAAGAACATAATTTATTAAGCCATATGTCTTGCTAACAAGAAACAATGCTTCTAACCACAGGTCACGTACGAAAAATAATGCCCAGTTTAGGCCATTCCACTCCACTGAAGGGGTGGAGCGGAAAATGAAAATAAATACGGCCTTTTAAAATTTAAATGTTCCAGCGATTTCATTCCGTCAACCCCTTTGAACAAGAGCTAATTTCAGGAGTTTGCAAGCAGTTTCATTTAAAACGGAGAGAGCTGCCTTCAGCCAGTGTTTTCTGTTTTACTGACATGAGAGTCAAGGCTCCGAGCTCTCGGTCTCTTTAAAAGCATTTAAATAAAAACACTCCAGCGACTGTACACAATGTAAACAGAATATCATTTTAAAGAGCTATATTAAGCGCATATGAGCTGTTTATGTGGTTTACGGATGAGCTTCGGGGCTGGCGTTTCTTCGTCCGTGTTCACAAAACTACACATTTTAAAGGCATTTAAAAAATAAAAAATAAAAACACTCCAGCGATTGAACAGTAATAGTAGATTAGTGTATTGAAAACGTTAAAATGCTTGCTTATTTGTGCTGCATTTTTGTGGAAACGAATTAGCTAGTAAAGACTGTTTCATGAATATGGTCTCATCGTTTGAACCACATAGTTCAACAAAGCACGGCCGTTTTTAATGACCAACTAATAACTTCTGCTATTTACCTGATTAGAGTTCTCAAAAAAATGCACCTGTATTGAACAAAGCACCTAATCACTCACGTAATATTTTCTTGCTCCCTGTCATTTCGCTGTATTTTATGTTTGATTTAGCACAGTTTCCCTCTTATACTCCGAAAGTTCCCTTAGGCATTTGTGCGCATGCGCACTACTCATAAATGTTGCTTTATAGAGGACGCACAAAAATACTGAATAAAATCATTTATATTTAGGTTAAACGTAGGTTATAGCTTTTACTTCATGTTAGCTTGCAAATTATGCCCAAGAACATAATTTATTAAGCCATATGTCTTGCTAACAAGAAACAATGCTTCTAACCACAGGTCACGTACGAAAAATAATGCCCAGTTTAGGCCATTCCACTCCACTGAAGGGGTGGAGCGGAAAATTAAAATAAATACGGCCTTTTAAAATTTAAATGTTCCAGCGATTTCATTCCGTCAACCCCTTTGAACAAGAGCTAATTTCAGGAGTTTGCAAGCAGTTTCATTTAAAACGGAGAGAGCTGCCTTCAGCCAGTGTTTTCTGTTTTACTGACATGAGAGTCAAGGCTCCGAGCTCTCGGTCTCTTTAAAAGCATTTAAATAAAAACACTCCAGCGACTGTACACAATGTAAACAGAATATCATTTTAAAGAGCTATATTAAGCGCATATGAGCTGTTTATGTGGTTTACGGATGAGCTTCGGGGCTGGCGTTTCTTCGTCCGTGTTCACAAAACTACACATTTTAAAGGCATTTAAAAAATAAAAAATAAAAACACTCCAGCGATTGAACAGTAATAGTAGATTAGTGTATTGAAAACGTTAAAATGCTTGCTTATTTGTGCTGCATTTTTGTGGAAACGAATTAGCTAGTAAAGACTGTTTCATGAATATGGTCTCATCGTTTGAACCACATAGTTCAACAAAGCACGGCCGTTTTTAATGACCAACTAATAACTTCTGCTATTTACCTGATTAGAGTTCTCAAAAAAATGCACCTGTATTGAACAAAGCACCTAATCACTCACGTAATATTTTCTTGCTCCCTGTCATTTCGCTGTATTTTATGTTTGATTTAGCACAGTTTCCCTCTTATACTCCGAAAGTTCCCTTAGGCATTTGTGCGCATGCGCACTACTCATAAATGTTGCTTTATAGAGGACGCACAAAAATACTGAATAAAATCATTTATATTTAGGTTAAACGTAGGTTATAGCTTTTACTTCATGTTAGCTTGCAAATTATGCCCAAGAACATAATTTATTAAGCCATATGTCTTGCTAACAAGAAACAATGCTTCTAACCACAGGTCACGTACGAAAAATAATGCCCAGTTTAGGCCATTCCACTCCACTGAAGGGGTGGAGCGGAAAATGAAAATAAATACGGCCTTTTAAAATTTAAATGTTCCAGCGATTTCATTCCGTCAACCCCTTTGAACAAGAGCTAATTTCAGGAGTTTGCAAGCAGTTTCATTTAAAACGGAGAGAGCTGCCTTCAGCCAGTGTTTTCTGTTTTACTGACATGAGAGTCAAGGCTCCGAGCTCTCGGTCTCTTTAAAAGCATTTAAATAAAAACACTCCAGCGACTGTACACAATGTAAACAGAATATCATTTTAAAGAGCTATATTAAGCGCATATGAGCTGTTTATGTGGTTTACGGATGACCTTCGGGGCTGGCGTTTCTTCGTCCGTGTTCACAAAACTACACATTTTAAAGGCATTTAAAAAATAAAAAATAAAAACACTCCAGCGATTGAACAGTAATAGTAGATTAGTGTATTGAAAACGTTAAAATGCTTGCTTATTTGTGCTGCATTTTTGTGGAAACGAATTAGCTAGTAAAGACTGTTTCATGAATATGGTCTCATCGTTTGAACCACATAGTTCAACAAAGCACGGCCGTTTTTAATGACCAACTAATAACTTCTGCTATTTACCTGATTAGAGTTCTCAAAAAAATGCACCTGTATTGAACAAAGCACCTAATCACTCACGTAATATTTTCTTGCTCCCTGTCATTTCGCTGTATTTTATGTTTGATTTAGCACAGTTTCCCTCTTATACTCCGAAAGTTCCCTTAGGCATTTGTGCGCATGCGCACTACTCATAAATGTTGCTTTATAGAGGACGCACAAAAATACTGAATAAAATCATTTATATTTAGGTTAAACGTAGGTTATAGCTTTTACTTCATGTTAGCTTGCAAATTATGCCCAAGAACATAATTTATTAAGCCATATGTCTTGCTAACAAGAAACAATGCTTCTAACCACAGGTCACGTACGAAAAATAATGCCCAGTTTAGGCCATTCCACTCCACTGAAGGGGTGGAGCGGAAAATGAAAATAAATACGGCCTTTTAAAATTTAAATGTTCCAGCGATTTCATTCCGTCAACCCCTTTGAACAAGAGCTAATTTCAGGAGTTTGCAAGCAGTTTCATTTAAAACGGAGAGAGCTGCCTTCAGCCAGTGTTTTCTGTTTTACTGACATGAGAGTCAAGGCTCCGAGCTCTCGGTCTCTTTAAAAGCATTTAAATAAAAACACTCCAGCGACTGTACACAATGTAAACAGAATATCATTTTAAAGAGCTATATTAAGCGCATATGAGCTGTTTATGTGGTTTACGGATGACCTTCGGGGCTGGCGTTTCTTCGTCCGTGTTCACAAAACTACATATTTTAAAGGCATTTAAAAAATAAAAAAACACTCCAGCGATTGAACAATAATTGTAGATTAGTGTATTTAAAACGTTAAAATGCTTGCTTATTTGTGCTGCATTTTTGTGGAAACGAATTAGCTAGTAAAGACTGTTTCATGAATATGGTCTCATCGTTTGAACCACATAGTTCAACAAAGCACGGCCGTTTTTAATGACCAACTAATAACTTCTGCTATTTACCTGATTAGAGTTCTCAAAAAAATGCACCTGTATTGAACAAAGCACCTAATCACTCACGTAATATTTTCTTGCTCCCTGTCATTTCGCTGTATTTTATGTTTGATTTAGCACAGTTTCCCTCTTATACTCCGAAAGTTCCCTTAGGCATTTGTGCGCATGCGCACTACTCATAAATGTTGCTTTATAGAGGACGCACAAAAATACTGAATAAAATCATTTATATTTAGGTTAAACGTAGGTTATAGCTTTTACTTCATGTTAGCTTGCAAATTATGCCCAAGAACATAATTTATTAAGCCATATGTCTTGCTAACAAGAAACAATGCTTCTAACCACAGGTCACGTACGAAAAATAATGCCCAGTTTAGGCCATTCCACTCCACTGAAGGGGTGGAGCGGAAAATGAAAATAAATACGGCCTTTTAAAATTTAAATGTTCCAGCGATTTCATTCCGTCAACCCCTTTGAACAAGAGCTAATTTCAGGAGTTTGCAAGCAGTTTCATTTAAAACGGAGAGAGCTGCCTTCAGCCAGTGTTTTCTGTTTTACTGACATGAGAGTCAAGGCTCCGAGCTCTCGGTCTCTTTAAAAGCATTTAAATAAAAACACTCCAGCGACTGTACACAATGTAAACAGAATATCATTTTAAAGAGCTATATTAAGCGCATATGAGCTGTTTATGTGGTTTACGGATGAGCTTCGGGGCTGGCGTTTCTTCGTCCGTGTTCACAAAACTACACATTTTAAAGGCATTTAAAAAATAAAAAATAAAAACACTCCAGCGATTGAACAGTAATAGTAGATTAGTGTATTGAAAACGTTAAAATGCTTGCTTATTTGTGCTGCATTTTTGTGGAAACGAATTAGCTAGTAAAGACTGTTTCATGAATATGGTCTCATCGTTTGAACCACATAGTTCAACAAAGCACGGCCGTTTTTAATGACCAACTAATAACTTCTGCTATTTACCTGATTAGAGTTCTCAAAAAAATGCACCTGTATTGAACAAAGCACCTAATCACTCACGTAATATTTTCTTGCTCCCTGTCATTTCGCTGTATTTTATGTTTGATTTAGCACAGTTTCCCTCTTATACTCCGAAAGTTCCCTTAGGCATTTGTGCGCATGCGCACTACTCATAAATGTTGCTTTATAGAGGACGCACAAAAATACTGAATAAAATCATTTATATTTAGGTTAAACGTAGGTTATAGCTTTTACTTCATGTTAGCTTGCAAATTATGCCCAAGAACATAATTTATTAAGCCATATGTCTTGCTAACAAGAAACAATGCTTCTAACCACAGGTCACGTACGAAAAATAATGCCCAGTTTAGGCCATTCCACTCCACTGAAGGGGTGGAGCGGAAAATGAAAATAAATACGGCCTTTTAAAATTTAAATGTTCCAGCGATTTCATTCCGTCAACCCCTTTGAACAAGAGCTAATTTCAGGAGTTTGCAAGCAGTTTCATTTAAAACGGAGAGAGCTGCCTTCAGCCAGTGTTTTCTGTTTTACTGACATGAGAGTCAAGGCTCCGAGCTCTCGGTCTCTTTAAAAGCATTTAAATAAAAACACTCCAGCGACTGTACACAATGTAAACAGAATATCATTTTAAAGAGCTATATTAAGCGCATATGAGCTGTTTATGTGGTTTACGGATGACCTTCGGGGCTGGCGTTTCTTCGTCCGTGTTCACAAAACTACACATTTTAAAGGCATTTAAAAAATAAAAAATAAAAACACTCCAGCGATTGAACAGTAATAGTAGATTAGTGTATTGAAAACGTTAAAATGCTTGCTTATTTGTGCTGCATTTTTGTGGAAACGAATTAGCTAGTAAAGACTGTTTCATGAATATGGTCTCATCGTTTGAACCACATAGTTCAACAAAGCACGGCCGTTTTTAATGACCAACTAATAACTTCTGCTATTTACCTGATTAGAGTTCTCAAAAAAATGCACCTGTATTGAACAAAGCACCTAATCACTCACGTAATATTTTCTTGCTCCCTGTCATTTCGCTGTATTTTATGTTTGATTTAGCACAGTTTCCCTCTTATACTCCGAAAGTTCCCTTAGGCATTTGTGCGCATGCGCACTACTCATAAATGTTGCTTTATAGAGGACGCACAAAAATACTGAATAAAATCATTTATATTTAGGTTAAACGTAGGTTATAGCTTTTACTTCATGTTAGCTTGCAAATTATGCCCAAGAACATAATTTATTAAGCCATATGTCTTGCTAACAAGAAACAATGCTTCTAACCACAGGTCACGTACGAAAAATAATGCCCAGTTTAGGCCATTCCACTCCACTGAAGGGGTGGAGCGGAAAATGAAAATAAATACGGCCTTTTAAAATTTAAATGTTCCAGCGATTTCATTCCGTCAACCCCTTTGAACAAGAGCTAATTTCAGGAGTTTGCAAGCAGTTTCATTTAAAACGGAGAGAGCTGCCTTCAGCCAGTGTTTTCTGTTTTACTGACATGAGAGTCAAGGCTCCGAGCTCTCGGTCTCTTTAAAAGCATTTAAATAAAAACACTCCAGCGACTGTACACAATGTAAACAGAATATCATTTTAAAGAGCTATATTAAGCGCATATGAGCTGTTTATGTGGTTTACGGATGACCTTCGGGGCTGGCGTTTCTTCGTCCGTGTTCACAAAACTACATATTTTAAAGGCATTTAAAAAATAAAAAAACACTCCAGCGATTGAACAATAATTGTAGATTAGTGTATTTAAAACGTTAAAATGCTTGCTTATTTGTGCTGCATTTTTGTGGAAACGAATTAGCTAGTAAAGACTGTTTCATGAATATGGTCTCATCGTTTGAACCACATAGTTCAACAAAGCACGGCCGTTTTTAATGACCAACTAATAACTTCTGCTATTTACCTGATTAGAGTTCTCAAAAAAATGCACCTGTATTGAACAAAGCACCTAATCACTCACGTAATATTTTCTTGCTCCCTGTCATTTCGCTGTATTTTATGTTTGATTTAGCACAGTTTCCCTCTTATACTCCGAAAGTTCCCTTAGGCATTTGTGCGCATGCGCACTACTCATAAATGTTGCTTTATAGAGGACGCACAAAAATACTGAATAAAATCATTTATATTTAGGTTAAACGTAGGTTATAGCTTTTACTTCATGTTAGCTTGCAAATTATGCCCAAGAACATAATTTATTAAGCCATATGTCTTGCTAACAAGAAACAATGCTTCTAACCACAGGTCACGTACGAAAAATAATGCCCAGTTTAGGCCATTCCACTCCACTGAAGGGGTGGAGCGGAAAATGAAAATAAATACGGCCTTTTAAAATTTAAATGTTCCAGCGATTTCATTCCGTCAACCCCTTTGAACAAGAGCTAATTTCAGGAGTTTGCAAGCAGTTTCATTTAAAACGGAGAGAGCTGCCTTCAGCCAGTGTTTTCTGTTTTACTGACATGAGAGTCAAGGCTCCGAGCTCTCGGTCTCTTTAAAAGCATTTAAATAAAAACACTCCAGCGACTGTACACAATGTAAACAGAATATCATTTTAAAGAGCTATATTAAGCGCATATGAGCTGTTTATGTGGTTTACGGATGAGCTTCGGGGCTGGCGTTTCTTCGTCCGTGTTCACAAAACTACACATTTTAAAGGCATTTAAAAAATAAAAAATAAAAACACTCCAGCGATTGAACAGTAATAGTAGATTAGTGTATTGAAAACGTTAAAATGCTTGCTTATTTGTGCTGCATTTTTGTGGAAACGAATTAGCTAGTAAAGACTGTTTCATGAATATGGTCTCATCGTTTGAACCACATAGTTCAACAAAGCACGGCCGTTTTTAATGACCAACTAATAACTTCTGCTATTTACCTGATTAGAGTTCTCAAAAAAATGCACCTGTATTGAACAAAGCACCTAATCACTCACGTAATATTTTCTTGCTCCCTGTCATTTCGCTGTATTTTATGTTTGATTTAGCACAGTTTCCCTCTTATACTCCGAAAGTTCCCTTAGGCATTTGTGCGCATGCGCACTACTCATAAATGTTGCTTTATAGAGGACGCACAAAAATACTGAATAAAATCATTTATATTTAGGTTAAACGTAGGTTATAGCTTTTACTTCATGTTAGCTTGCAAATTATGCCCAAGAACATAATTTATTAAGCCATATGTCTTGCTAACAAGAAACAATGCTTCTAACCACAGGTCACGTACGAAAAATAATGCCCAGTTTAGGCCATTCCACTCCACTGAAGGGGTGGAGCGGAAAATGAAAATAAATACGGCCTTTTAAAATTTAAATGTTCCAGCGATTTCATTCCGTCAACCCCTTTGAACAAGAGCTAATTTCAGGAGTTTGCAAGCAGTTTCATTTAAAACGGAGAGAGCTGCCTTCAGCCAGTGTTTTCTGTTTTACTGACATGAGAGTCAAGGCTCCGAGCTCTCGGTCTCTTTAAAAGCATTTAAATAAAAACACTCCAGCGACTGTACACAATGTAAACAGAATATCATTTTAAAGAGCTATATTAAGCGCATATGAGCTGTTTATGTGGTTTACGGATGAGCTTCGGGGCTGGCGTTTCTTCGTCCGTGTTCACAAAACTACACATTTTAAAGGCATTTAAAAAATAAAAAATAAAAACACTCCAGCGATTGAACAGTAATAGTAGATTAGTGTATTGAAAACGTTAAAATGCTTGCTTATTTGTGCTGCATTTTTGTGGAAACGAATTAGCTAGTAAAGACTGTTTCATGAATATGGTCTCATCGTTTGAACCACATAGTTCAACAAAGCACGGCCGTTTTTAATGACCAACTAATAACTTCAGCTATTTACCTGATTAGAGTTCTCAAAAAAAAGCAACTGTATTGAACATAGCAACTAATCACTCATTTAATATTTTTTATTCCCTGTCATTTCGCTGTATTTTATGTTTGATTTAGCACAGTTTCCCTCTTATACTCCGAAAGTTCCCTTAGGCATTTGTGCGCATGCGCACTACTCATAAATGTTGCTTTATAGAGGACGCACAAAAATACTGAATAAAATAATTTATATTTAGGTTAAACGTAGGTTATAGCTTTTACTTCATGTTAGCTTGCAAATTATGCCCAAGAACATAATTTATTAAGGCATATGTCTTGCTAACAAGAAACAATGCTTCTAACCACAGGTCACGTACGAAAAATAATGCCCAGTTTAGGCCATTCCACTCCACTGAAGGGGTGGAGCGGAAAATGAAAATAAATACGGCCTTTTAAAATTTAAATGTTCCAGCGATTTCATTCCGTCAACCCCTTTGAACAAGAGCTAATTTCAGGAGTTTGCAAGCAGTTTCATTTAAAACGGAGAGAGCTGTCTTCAGCCAGTGTTTTCTGTTTTACTGACATGAGAGTCAAGGCTCCGAGCTCTCGGTCTGCGAACTACACCACTGAGCCTCTTTAAAAGCATTTAAATAAAAACACTCCAGCGACTGTACACAATGTAAACAGAATATCATTTTAAAGAGCTATATTAAGCGCATATGAGCTGTTTATGTGGTTTACGGATGAGCTTCGGGGCTGGCGTTTCTTCGTCCGTGTTCACAAAACTACATATTTTAAAGGCATTAAAAATAATAAAAAATAAAACACTCCAGCGATTGAACAATAATTGTAGATTAGTGTTTTTAAAACGTTAAAATGCTTGCTTATTTGTGCAGCATTTTTGTGGAAACGAATAAGCTAGTAAAGACTGTTTCATATGGTCTCATCGTTTGAACCACGTTAGTTCAACAAAGTACGGCTGTTGTTAACCTCACCAATAACTTATGCTATTTAACTGATTAGAGCTCTCAAAAAAATGCACCTGTATTGAACAAAGCACCTAATCACTCACGTAATATTTTCTTGCTCCCTGTCATTTCGCTGTATTTTATGTTTGATTTAGCACAGTTTCCCTCTTATACTCCGAAAGTTCCCTTAGGCATTTGTGCGCATGCGCACTACTCATAAATGGTGCTTTATAGAGGACGCACAAAAATACTGAATAAAATCATTTATATTTAGGTTAAACGTAGGTTATAGCTTTTACTGCATGTTAGCTTGCAAATTATGCCCAAGAACGTAATTTATTAAGCCATATGTCTTGCTAACAAGAAACAATGCTTCTAACCACAGGTCACGTACGAAAAATAATGCCCAGTTTAGGCCATTCCACTCCACTGAAGGGGTTTAGCGGAAAATGAAAATAAATACGGCCTTTTAAAATTTAAATGTTCCAGCGATTTCATTCCGTCAACCCCTTTGAACAAGAGCTAATTTCAGGAGTTTGCAAGCAGTTTCATTTAAAACGGAGAGAGCTGCCTTCAGCCAGTGTTTTCTGTTTTACTGACATGAGAGTCAAGGCTCCGAGCTCTCGGTCTCTTTAAAAGCATTTAAATAAAAACACTCCAGCGACTGTACACAATGTAAACAGAATATCATTTTAAAGAGCTATATTAAGCGCATATGAGCTGTTTATGTGGTTTACGGATGAGCTTCGGGGCTGGCGTTTCTTCGTCCGTGTTCACAAAACTACACATTTTAAAGGCATTTAAAAAATAAAAAATAAAAACACTCCAGCGATTGAACAGTAATAGTAGATTAGTGTATTGAAAACGTTAAAATGCTTGCTTATTTGTGCTGCATTTTTGTGGAAACGAATTAGCTAGTAAAGACTGTTTCATGAATATGGTCTCATCGTTTGAACCACATAGTTCAACAAAGCACGGCCGTTTTTAATGACCAACTAATAACTTCTGCTATTTACCTGATTAGAGTTCTCAAAAAAATGCACCTGTATTGAACAAAGCACCTAATCACTCACGTAATATTTTCTTGCTCCCTGTCATTTCGCTGTATTTTATGTTTGATTTAGCACAGTTTCCCTCTTATACTCCGAAAGTTCCCTTAGGCATTTGTGCGCATGCGCACTACTCATAAATGTTGCTTTATAGAGGACGCACAAAAATACTGAATAAAATCATTTATATTTAGGTTAAACGTAGGTTATAGCTTTTACTTCATGTTAGCTTGCAAATTATGCCCAAGAACATAATTTATTAAGCCATATGTCTTGCTAACAAGAAACAATGCTTCTAACCACAGGTCACGTACGAAAAATAATGCCCAGTTTAGGCCATTCCACTCCACTGAAGGGGTGGAGCGGAAAATGAAAATAAATACGGCCTTTTAAAATTTAAATGTTCCAGCGATTTCATTCCGTCAACCCCTTTGAACAAGAGCTAATTTCAGGAGTTTGCAAGCAGTTTCATTTAAAACGGAGAGAGCTGCCTTCAGCCAGTGTTTTCTGTTTTACTGACATGAGAGTCAAGGCTCCGAGCTCTCGGTCTCTTTAAAAGCATTTAAATAAAAACACTCCAGCGACTGTACACAATGTAAACAGAATATCATTTTAAAGAGCTATATTAAGCGCATATGAGCTGTTTATGTGGTTTACGGATGACCTTCGGGGCTGGCGTTTCTTCGTCCGTGTTCACAAAACTACACATTTTAAAGGCATTTAAAAAATAAAAAATAAAAACACTCCAGCGATTGAACAGTAATAGTAGATTAGTGTATTGAAAACGTTAAAATGCTTGCTTATTTGTGCTGCATTTTTGTGGAAACGAATTAGCTAGTAAAGACTGTTTCATGAATATGGTCTCATCGTTTGAACCACATAGTTCAACAAAGCACGGCCGTTTTTAATGACCAACTAATAACTTCTGCTATTTACCTGATTAGAGTTCTCAAAAAAATGCACCTGTATTGAACAAAGCACCTAATCACTCACGTAATATTTTCTTGCTCCCTGTCATTTCGCTGTATTTTATGTTTGATTTAGCACAGTTTCCCTCTTATACTCCGAAAGTTCCCTTAGGCATTTGTGCGCATGCGCACTACTCATAAATGTTGCTTTATAGAGGACGCACAAAAATACTGAATAAAATCATTTATATTTAGGTTAAACGTAGGTTATAGCTTTTACTTCATGTTAGCTTGCAAATTATGCCCAAGAACATAATTTATTAAGCCATATGTCTTGCTAACAAGAAACAATGCTTCTAACCACAGGTCACGTACGAAAAATAATGCCCAGTTTAGGCCATTCCACTCCACTGAAGGGGTGGAGCGGAAAATGAAAATAAATACGGCCTTTTAAAATTTAAATGTTCCAGCGATTTCATTCCGTCAACCCCTTTGAACAAGAGCTAATTTCAGGAGTTTGCAAGCAGTTTCATTTAAAACGGAGAGAGCTGCCTTCAGCCAGTGTTTTCTGTTTTACTGACATGAGAGTCAAGGCTCCGAGCTCTCGGTCTCTTTAAAAGCATTTAAATAAAAACACTCCAGCGACTGTACACAATGTAAACAGAATATCATTTTAAAGAGCTATATTAAGCGCATATGAGCTGTTTATGTGGTTTACGGATGAGCTTCGGGGCTGGCGTTTCTTCGTCCGTGTTCACAAAACTACACATTTTAAAGGCATTTAAAAAATAAAAAATAAAAACACTCCAGCGATTGAACAGTAATAGTAGATTAGTGTATTGAAAACGTTAAAATGCTTGCTTATTTGTGCTGCATTTTTGTGGAAACGAATTAGCTAGTAAAGACTGTTTCATGAATATGGTCTCATCGTTTGAACCACATAGTTCAACAAAGCACGGCCGTTTTTAATGACCAACTAATAACTTCTGCTATTTACCTGATTAGAGTTCTCAAAAAAATGCACCTGTATTGAACAAAGCACCTAATCACTCACGTAATATTTTCTTGCTCCCTGTCATTTCGCTGTATTTTATGTTTGATTTAGCACAGTTTCCCTCTTATACTCCGAAAGTTCCCTTAGGCATTTGTGCGCATGCGCACTACTCATAAATGTTGCTTTATAGAGGACGCACAAAAATACTGAATAAAATCATTTATATTTAGGTTAAACGTAGGTTATAGCTTTTACTTCATGTTAGCTTGCAAATTATGCCCAAGAACATAATTTATTAAGCCATATGTCTTGCTAACAAGAAACAATGCTTCTAACCACAGGTCACGTACGAAAAATAATGCCCAGTTTAGGCCATTCCACTCCACTGAAGGGGTGGAGCGGAAAATGAAAATAAATACGGCCTTTTAAAATTTAAATGTTCCAGCGATTTCATTCCGTCAACCCCTTTGAACAAGAGCTAATTTCAGGAGTTTGCAAGCAGTTTCATTTAAAACGGAGAGAGCTGCCTTCAGCCAGTGTTTTCTGTTTTACTGACATGAGAGTCAAGGCTCCGAGCTCTCGGTCTGCGAACTACATCACTGAGCCTCTTTTAAAAGCATTTAAATAAAAACACTCCAGCGACTGTACGCAATTTAAACATAATATCATTTTAAAGAGCTATATTAAGCGCATATGAGCTGCTTTATATGGTTTACGGATGAGCTTCGGGGCTGGCGTTTCTTCGTCCGTGTTCACAAAACTACACATTTTAAAGGCATTTAAAAAATAAAAAATAAAAACACTCCAGCGATTGAACAGTAATAGTAGATTAGTGTATTGAAAACGTTAAAATGCTTGCTTATTTGTGCTGCATTTTTGTGGAAACGAATTAGCTAGTAAAGACTGTTTCATGAATATGGTCTCATCGTTTGAACCACATAGTTCAACAAAGCACGGCCGTTTTTAATGACCAACTAATAACTTCTGCTATTTACCTGATTAGAGTTCTCAAAAAAATGCACCTGTATTGAACAAAGCACCTAATCACTCACGTAATATTTTCTTGCTCCCTGTCATTTCGCTGTATTTTATGTTTGATTTAGCACAGTTTCCCTCTTATACTCCGAAAGTTCCCTTAGGCATTTGTGCGCATGCGCACTACTCATAAATGTTGCTTTATAGAGGACGCACAAAAATACTGAATAAAATCATTTATATTTAGGTTAAACGTAGGTTATAGCTTTTACTTCATGTTAGCTTGCAAATTATGCCCAAGAACATAATTTATTAAGCCATATGTCTTGCTAACAAGAAACAATGCTTCTAACCACAGGTCACGTACGAAAAATAATGCCCAGTTTAGGCCATTCCACTCCACTGAAGGGGTGGAGCGGAAAATGAAAATAAATACGGCCTTTTAAAATTTAAATGTTCCAGCGATTTCATTCCGTCAACCCCTTTGAACAAGAGCTAATTTCAGGAGTTTGCAAGCAGTTTCATTTAAAACGGAGAGAGCTGCCTTCAGCCAGTGTTTTCTGTTTTACTGACATGAGAGTCAAGGCTCCGAGCTCTCGGTCTCTTTAAAAGCATTTAAATAAAAACACTCCAGCGACTGTACACAATGTAAACAGAATATCATTTTAAAGAGCTATATTAAGCGCATATGAGCTGTTTATGTGGTTTACGGATGAGCTTCGGGGCTGGCGTTTCTTCGTCCGTGTTCACAAAACTACACATTTTAAAGGCATTTAAAAAATAAAAAATAAAAACACTCCAGCGATTGAACAGTAATAGTAGATTAGTGTATTGAAAACGTTAAAATGCTTGCTTATTTGTGCTGCATTTTTGTGGAAACGAATTAGCTAGTAAAGACTGTTTCATGAATATGGTCTCATCGTTTGAACCACATAGTTCAACAAAGCACGGCCGTTTTTAATGACCAACTAATAACTTCTGCTATTTACCTGATTAGAGTTCTCAAAAAAATGCACCTGTATTGAACAAAGCACCTAATCACTCACGTAATATTTTCTTGCTCCCTGTCATTTCGCTGTATTTTATGTTTGATTTAGCACAGTTTCCCTCTTATACTCCGAAAGTTCCCTTAGGCATTTGTGCGCATGCGCACTACTCATAAATGTTGCTTTATAGAGGACGCACAAAAATACTGAATAAAATCATTTATATTTAGGTTAAACGTAGGTTATAGCTTTTACTTCATGTTAGCTTGCAAATTATGCCCAAGAACATAATTTATTAAGCCATATGTCTTGCTAACAAGAAACAATGCTTCTAACCACAGGTCACGTACGAAAAATAATGCCCAGTTTAGGCCATTCCACTCCACTGAAGGGGTGGAGCGGAAAATGAAAATAAATACGGCCTTTTAAAATTTAAATGTTCCAGCGATTTCATTCCGTCAACCCCTTTGAACAAGAGCTAATTTCAGGAGTTTGCAAGCAGTTTCATTTAAAACGGAGAGAGCTGCCTTCAGCCAGTGTTTTCTGTTTTACTGACATGAGAGTCAAGGCTCCGAGCTCTCGGTCTCTTTAAAAGCATTTAAATAAAAACACTCCAGCGACTGTACACAATGTAAACAGAATATCATTTTAAAGAGCTATATTAAGCGCATATGAGCTGTTTATGTGGTTTACGGATGACCTTCGGGGCTGGCGTTTCTTCGTCCGTGTTCACAAAACTACATATTTTAAAGGCATTTAAAAAATAAAAAAACACTCCAGCGATTGAACAATAATTGTAGATTAGTGTATTTAAAACGTTAAAATGCTTGCTTATTTGTGCTGCATTTTTGTGGAAACGAATTAGCTAGTAAAGACTGTTTCATGAATATGGTCTCATCGTTTGAACCACATAGTTCAACAAAGCACGGCCGTTTTTAATGACCAACTAATAACTTCTGCTATTTACCTGATTAGAGTTCTCAAAAAAATGCACCTGTATTGAACAAAGCACCTAATCACTCACGTAATATTTTCTTGCTCCCTGTCATTTCGCTGTATTTTATGTTTGATTTAGCACAGTTTCCCTCTTATACTCCGAAAGTTCCCTTAGGCATTTGTGCGCATGCGCACTACTCATAAATGTTGCTTTATAGAGGACGCACAAAAATACTGAATAAAATCATTTATATTTAGGTTAAACGTAGGTTATAGCTTTTACTTCATGTTAGCTTGCAAATTATGCCCAAGAACATAATTTATTAAGCCATATGTCTTGCTAACAAGAAACAATGCTTCTAACCACAGGTCACGTACGAAAAATAATGCCCAGTTTAGGCCATTCCACTCCACTGAAGGGGTGGAGCGGAAAATGAAAATAAATACGGCCTTTTAAAATTTAAATGTTCCAGCGATTTCATTCCGTCAACCCCTTTGAACAAGAGCTAATTTCAGGAGTTTGCAAGCAGTTTCATTTAAAACGGAGAGAGCTGCCTTCAGCCAGTGTTTTCTGTTTTACTGACATGAGAGTCAAGGCTCCGAGCTCTCGGTCTCTTTAAAAGCATTTAAATAAAAACACTCCAGCGACTGTACACAATGTAAACAGAATATCATTTTAAAGAGCTATATTAAGCGCATATGAGCTGTTTATGTGGTTTACGGATGAGCTTCGGGGCTGGCGTTTCTTCGTCCGTGTTCACAAAACTACACATTTTAAAGGCATTTAAAAAATAAAAAATAAAAACACTCCAGCGATTGAACAGTAATAGTAGATTAGTGTATTGAAAACGTTAAAATGCTTGCTTATTTGTGCTGCATTTTTGTGGAAACGAATTAGCTAGTAAAGACTGTTTCATGAATATGGTCTCATCGTTTGAACCACATAGTTCAACAAAGCACGGCCGTTTTTAATGACCAACTAATAACTTCTGCTATTTACCTGATTAGAGTTCTCAAAAAAATGCACCTGTATTGAACAAAGCACCTAATCACTCACGTAATATTTTCTTGCTCCCTGTCATTTCGCTGTATTTTATGTTTGATTTAGCACAGTTTCCCTCTTATACTCCGAAAGTTCCCTTAGGCATTTGTGCGCATGCGCACTACTCATAAATGTTGCTTTATAGAGGACGCACAAAAATACTGAATAAAATCATTTATATTTAGGTTAAACGTAGGTTATAGCTTTTACTTCATGTTAGCTTGCAAATTATGCCCAAGAACATAATTTATTAAGCCATATGTCTTGCTAACAAGAAACAATGCTTCTAACCACAGGTCACGTACGAAAAATAATGCCCAGTTTAGGCCATTCCACTCCACTGAAGGGGTGGAGCGGAAAATGAAAATAAATACGGCCTTTTAAAATTTAAATGTTCCAGCGATTTCATTCCGTCAACCCCTTTGAACAAGAGCTAATTTCAGGAGTTTGCAAGCAGTTTCATTTAAAACGGAGAGAGCTGCCTTCAGCCAGTGTTTTCTGTTTTACTGACATGAGAGTCAAGGCTCCGAGCTCTCGGTCTCTTTAAAAGCATTTAAATAAAAACACTCCAGCGACTGTACACAATGTAAACAGAATATCATTTTAAAGAGCTATATTAAGCGCATATGAGCTGTTTATGTGGTTTACGGATGAGCTTCGGGGCTGGCGTTTCTTCGTCCGTGTTCACAAAACTACACATTTTAAAGGCATTTAAAAAATAAAAAATAAAAACACTCCAGCGATTGAACAGTAATAGTAGATTAGTGTATTGAAAACGTTAAAATGCTTGCTTATTTGTGCTGCATTTTTGTGGAAACGAATTAGCTAGTAAAGACTGTTTCATGAATATGGTCTCATCGTTTGAACCACATAGTTCAACAAAGCACGGCCGTTTTTAATGACCAACTAATAACTTCTGCTATTTACCTGATTAGAGTTCTCAAAAAAATGCACCTGTATTGAACAAAGCACCTAATCACTCACGTAATATTTTCTTGCTCCCTGTCATTTCGCTGTATTTTATGTTTGATTTAGCACAGTTTCCCTCTTATACTCCGAAAGTTCCCTTAGGCATTTGTGCGCATGCGCACTACTCATAAATGTTGCTTTATAGAGGACGCACAAAAATACTGAATAAAATCATTTATATTTAGGTTAAACGTAGGTTATAGCTTTTACTTCATGTTAGCTTGCAAATTATGCCCAAGAACATAATTTATTAAGCCATATGTCTTGCTAACAAGAAACAATGCTTCTAACCACAGGTCACGTACGAAAAATAATGCCCAGTTTAGGCCATTCCACTCCACTGAAGGGGTGGAGCGGAAAATGAAAATAAATACGGCCTTTTAAAATTTAAATGTTCCAGCGATTTCATTCCGTCAACCCCTTTGAACAAGAGCTAATTTCAGGAGTTTGCAAGCAGTTTCATTTAAAACGGAGAGAGCTGCCTTCAGCCAGTGTTTTCTGTTTTACTGACATGAGAGTCAAGGCTCCGAGCTCTCGGTCTCTTTAAAAGCATTTAAATAAAAACACTCCAGCGACTGTACACAATGTAAACAGAATATCATTTTAAAGAGCTATATTAAGCGCATATGAGCTGTTTATGTGGTTTACGGATGACCTTCGGGGCTGGCGTTTCTTCGTCCGTGTTCACAAAACTACATATTTTAAAGGCATTTAAAAAATAAAAAAACACTCCAGTGATTGAACAATAATTGTAGATTAGTGTATTTAAAACGTTAAAATGCTTGCTTATTTGTGCTGCATTTTTGTGGAAACGAATTAGCTAGTAAAGACTGTTTCATGAATATGGTCTCATCGTTTGAACCACATAGTTCAACAAAGCACGGCCGTTTTTAATGACCAACTAATAACTTCTGCTATTTACCTGATTAGAGTTCTCAAAAAAATGCACCTGTATTGAACAAAGCACCTAATCACTCACGTAATATTTTCTTGCTCCCTGTCATTTCGCTGTATTTTATGTTTGATTTAGCACAGTTTCCCTCTTATACTCCGAAAGTTCCCTTAGGCATTTGTGCGCATGCGCACTACTCATAAATGTTGCTTTATAGAGGACGCACAAAAATACTGAATAAAATCATTTATATTTAGGTTAAACGTAGGTTATAGCTTTTACTTCATGTTAGCTTGCAAATTATGCCCAAGAACATAATTTATTAAGCCATATGTCTTGCTAACAAGAAACAATGCTTCTAACCACAGGTCACGTACGAAAAATAATGCCCAGTTTAGGCCATTCCACTCCACTGAAGGGGTGGAGCGGAAAATGAAAATAAATACGGCCTTTTAAAATTTAAATGTTCCAGCGATTTCATTCCGTCAACCCCTTTGAACAAGAGCTAATTTCAGGAGTTTGCAAGCAGTTTCATTTAAAACGGAGAGAGCTGCCTTCAGCCAGTGTTTTCTGTTTTACTGACATGAGAGTCAAGGCTCCGAGCTCTCGGTCTCTTTAAAAGCATTTAAATAAAAACACTCCAGCGACTGTACACAATGTAAACAGAATATCATTTTAAAGAGCTATATTAAGCGCATATGAGCTGTTTATGTGGTTTACGGATGAGCTTCGGGGCTGGCGTTTCTTCGTCCGTGTTCACAAAACTACACATTTTAAAGGCATTTAAAAAATAAAAAATAAAAACACTCCAGCGATTGAACAGTAATAGTAGATTAGTGTATTGAAAACGTTAAAATGCTTGCTTATTTGTGCTGCATTTTTGTGGAAACGAATTAGCTAGTAAAGACTGTTTCATGAATATGGTCTCATCGTTTGAACCACATAGTTCAACAAAGCACGGCCGTTTTTAATGACCAACTAATAACTTCAGCTATTTACCTGATTAGAGTTCTCAAAAAAAGCAACTGTATTGAACATAGCAACTAATCACTCATTTAATATTTTTTATTCCCTGTCATTTCGCTGTATTTTATGTTTGATTTAGCACAGTTTCCCTCTTATACTCCGAAAGTTCCCTTAGGCATTTGTGCGCATGCGCACTACTCATAAATGTTGCTTTATAGAGGACGCACAAAAATACTGAATAAAATCATTTATATTTAGGTTAAACGTAGGTTATAGCTTTTACTTCATGTTAGCTTGCAAATTATGCCCAAGAACATAATTTATTAAGGCATATGTCTTGCTAACAAGAAACAATGCTTCTAACCACAGGTCACGTACGAAAAATAATGCCCAGTTTAGGCCATTCCACTCCACTGAAGGGGTGGAGCGGAAAATGAAAATAAATACGGCCTTTTAAAATTTAAATGTTCCAGCGATTTCATTCCGTCAACCCCTTTGAACAAGAGCTAATTTCAGGAGTTTGCAAGCAGTTTCATTTAAAACGGAGAGAGCTGTCTTCAGCCAGTGTTTTCTGTTTTACTGACATGAGAGTCAAGGCTCCGAGCTCTCGGTCTGCGAACTACACCACTGAGCCTCTTTAAAAGCATTTAAATAAAAACACTCCAGCGACTGTACACAATGTAAACAGAATATCATTTTAAAGAGCTATATTAAGCGCATATGAGCTGTTTATGTGGTTTACGGATGAGCTTCGGGGCTGGCGTTTCTTCGTCCGTGTTCACAAAACTACACATTTTAAAGGCATTTAAAAAATAAAAAATAAAAACACTCCAGCGATTGAACAGTAATAGTAGATTAGTGTATTGAAAACGTTAAAATGCTTGCTTATTTGTGCTGCATTTTTGTGGAAACGAATTAGCTAGTAAAGACTGTTTCATGAATATGGTCTCATCGTTTGAACCACATAGTTCAACAAAGCACGGCCGTTTTTAATGACCAACTAATAACTTCAGCTATTTACCTGATTAGAGTTCTCAAAAAAAGCAACTGTATTGAACATAGCAACTAATCACTCATTTAATATTTTTTATTCCCTGTCATTTCGCTGTATTTTATGTTTGATTTAGCACAGTTTCCCTCTTATACTCCGAAAGTTTCCTTAGGCATTTGTGCGCATGCGCACTACTCATAAATGTTGCTTTATAGAGGACGCACAAAAATACTGAATAAAATCATTTATATTTAGGTTAAACGTAGGTTATAGCTTTTACTTCATGTTAGCTTGCAAATTATGCCCAAGAACATAATTTATTAAGCCATATGTCTTGCTAACAAGAAACAATGCTTCTAACCACAGGTCACGTACGAAAAATAATGCCCAGTTTAGGCCATTCCACTCCACTGAAGGGGTGGAGCGGAAAATGAAAATAAATACGGCCTTTTAAAATTTAAATGTTCCAGCGATTTCATTCCGTCAACCCCTTTGAACAAGAGCTAATTTCAGGAGTTTGCAAGCAGTTTCATTTAAAACGGAGAGAGCTGTCTTCAGCCAGTGTTTTCTGTTTTACTGACATGAGAGTCAAGGCTCCGAGCTCTCGGTCTGCGAACTACACCACTGAGCCTCTTTAAAAGCATTTAAATAAAAACACTCCAGCGACTGTACACAATGTAAACAGAATATCATTTTAAAGAGCTATATTAAGCGCATATGAGCTGTTTATGTGGTTTACGGATGAGCTTCGGGGCTGGCGTTTCTTCGTCCGTGTTCACAAAACTACATATTTTAAAGGCATTAAAAATAATAAAAAATAAAACACTCCAGCGATTGAACAATAATTGTAGATTAGTGTTTTTAAAACGTTAAAATGCTTGCTTATTTGTGCAGCATTTTTGTGGAAACGAATAAGCTAGTAAAGACTGTTTCATATGGTCTCATCGTTTGAACCACGTTAGTTCAACAAAGTACGGCTGTTGTTAACCTCACCAATAACTTATGCTATTTAACTGATTAGAGCTCTCAAAAAAATGCACCTGTATTGAACAAAGCACCTAATCACTCACGTAATATTTTCTTGCTCCGTGTCATTTCGCTGTATTTTATGTTTGATTTAGCACAGTTTCCCTCTTATACTCCGAAAGTTCCCTTAGGCATTTGTGCGCATGCGCACTACTCATAAATGGTGCTTTATAGAGGACGCACAAAAATACTGAATAAAATCATTTATATTTAGGTTAAACGTAGGTTATAGCTTTTACTGCATGTTAGCTTGCAAATTATGCCCAAGAACATAATTTATTAAGCCATATGTCTTGCTAACAAGAAACAATGCTTCTAACCACAGGTCACGTACGAAAAATAATGCCCAGTTTAGGCCATTCCACTCCACTGAAGGGGTTTAGCGGAAAATGAAAATAAATACGGCCTTTTAAAATTTAAATGTTCCAGCGATTTCATTCCGTCAACCCCTTTGAACAAGAGCTAATTTCAGGAGTTTGCAAGCAGTTTCATTTAAAACGGAGAGAGCTGCCTTCAGCCAGTGTTTTCTGTTTTACTGACATGAGAGTCAAGGCTCCGAGCTCTCGGTCTGCGAACTACATCACTGAGCCTCTTTTAAAAGCATTTAAATAAAAACACTCCAGCGACTGTACGCAATGTAAACATAATATCATTTTAAAGAGCTATATTAAGCGCATATGAGCTGCTTTATATGGTTTACGGATGAGCTTCGGGGCTGGCGTTTCTTCGTCCGTGTTCACAAAACTACACATTTTAAAGGCATTTAAAAAATAAAAAATAAAAACACTCCAGCGATTGAACAGTAATAGTAGATTAGTGTATTGAAAACGTTAAAATGCTTGCTTATTTGTGCTGCATTTTTGTGGAAACGAATTAGCTAGTAAAGACTGTTTCATGAATATGGTCTCATCGTTTGAACCACATAGTTCAACAAAGCACGGCCGTTTTTAATGACCAACTAATAACTTCTGCTATTTACCTGATTAGAGTTCTCAAAAAAATGCACCTGTATTGAACAAAGCACCTAATCACTCACGTAATATTTTCTTGCTCCCTGTCATTTCGCTGTATTTTATGTTTGATTTAGCACAGTTTCCCTCTTATACTCCGAAAGTTCCCTTAGGCATTTGTGCGCATGCGCACTACTCATAAATGTTGCTTTATAGAGGACGCACAAAAATACTGAATAAAATCATTTATATTTAGGTTAAACGTAGGTTATAGCTTTTACTTCATGTTAGCTTGCAAATTATGCCCAAGAACATAATTTATTAAGCCATATGTCTTGCTAACAAGAAACAATGCTTCTAACCACAGGTCACGTACGAAAAATAATGCCCAGTTTAGGCCATTCCACTCCACTGAAGGGGTGGAGCGGAAAATGAAAATAAATACGGCCTTTTAAAATTTAAATGTTCCAGCGATTTCATTCCGTCAACCCCTTTGAACAAGAGCTAATTTCAGGAGTTTGCAAGCAGTTTCATTTAAAACGGAGAGAGCTGCCTTCAGCCAGTGTTTTCTGTTTTACTGACATGAGAGTCAAGGCTCCGAGCTCTCGGTCTCTTTAAAAGCATTTAAATAAAAACACTCCAGCGACTGTACACAATGTAAACAGAATATCATTTTAAAGAGCTATATTAAGCGCATATGAGCTGTTTATGTGGTTTACGGATGAGCTTCGGGGCTGGCGTTTCTTCGTCCGTGTTCACAAAACTACACATTTTAAAGGCATTTAAAAAATAAAAAATAAAAACACTCCAGCGATTGAACAGTAATAGTAGATTAGTGTATTGAAAACGTTAAAATGCTTGCTTATTTGTGCTGCATTTTTGTGGAAACGAATTAGCTAGTAAAGACTGTTTCATGAATATGGTCTCATCGTTTGAACCACATAGTTCAACAAAGCACGGCCGTTTTTAATGACCAACTAATAACTTCTGCTATTTACCTGATTAGAGTTCTCAAAAAAATGCACCTGTATTGAACAAAGCACCTAATCACTCACGTAATATTTTCTTGCTCCCTGTCATTTCGCTGTATTTTATGTTTGATTTAGCACAGTTTCCCTCTTATACTCCGAAAGTTCCCTTAGGCATTTGTGCGCATGCGCACTACTCATAAATGTTGCTTTATAGAGGACGCACAAAAATACTGAATAAAATCATTTATATTTAGGTTAAACGTAGGTTATAGCTTTTACTTCATGTTAGCTTGCAAATTATGCCCAAGAACATAATTTATTAAGCCATATGTCTTGCTAACAAGAAACAATGCTTCTAACCACAGGTCACGTACGAAAAATAATGCCCAGTTTAGGCCATTCCACTCCACTGAAGGGGTGGAGCGGAAAATGAAAATAAATACGGCCTTTTAAAATTTAAATGTTCCAGCGATTTCATTCCGTCAACCCCTTTGAACAAGAGCTAATTTCAGGAGTTTGCAAGCAGTTTCATTTAAAACGGAGAGAGCTGCCTTCAGCCAGTGTTTTCTGTTTTACTGACATGAGAGTCAAGGCTCCGAGCTCTCGGTCTCTTTAAAAGCATTTAAATAAAAACACTCCAGCGACTGTACACAATGTAAACAGAATATCATTTTAAAGAGCTATATTAAGCGCATATGAGCTGTTTATGTGGTTTACGGATGAGCTTCGGGGCTGGCGTTTCTTCGTCCGTGTTCACAAAACTACACATTTTAAAGGCATTTAAAAAATAAAAAATAAAAAATAAAAACACTCCAGCGATTGAACAGTAATAGTAGATTAGTGTATTGAAAACGTTAAAATGCTTGCTTATTTGTGCTGCATTTTTGTGGAAACGAATTAGCTAGTAAAGACTGTTTCATGAATATGGTCTCATCGTTTGAACCACATAGTTCAACAAAGCACGGCCGTTTTTAATGACCAACTAATAACTTCTGCTATTTACCTGATTAGAGTTCTCAAAAAAATGCACCTGTATTGAACAAAGCACCTAATCACTCACGTAATATTTTCTTGCTCCCTGTCATTTCGCTGTATTTTATGTTTGATTTAGCACAGTTTCCCTCTTATACTCCGAAAGTTCCCTTAGGCATTTGTGCGCATGCGCACTACTCATAAATGTTGCTTTATAGAGGACGCACAAAAATACTGAATAAAATCATTTATATTTAGGTTAAACGTAGGTTATAGCTTTTACTTCATGTTAGCTTGCAAATTATGCCCAAGAACATAATTTATTAAGCCATATGTCTTGCTAACAAGAAACAATGCTTCTAACCACAGGTCACGTACGAAAAATAATGCCCAGTTTAGGCCATTCCACTCCACTGAAGGGGTGGAGCGGAAAATGAAAATAAATACGGCCTTTTAAAATTTAAATGTTCCAGCGATTTCATTCCGTCAACCCCTTTGAACAAGAGCTAATTTCAGGAGTTTGCAAGCAGTTTCATTTAAAACGGAGAGAGCTGCCTTCAGCCAGTGTTTTCTGTTTTACTGACATGAGAGTCAAGGCTCCGAGCTCTCGGTCTCTTTAAAAGCATTTAAATAAAAACACTCCAGCGACTGTACACAATGTAAACAGAATATCATTTTAAAGAGCTATATTAAGCGCATATGAGCTGTTTATGTGGTTTACGGATGAGCTTCGGGGCTGGCGTTTCTTCGTCCGTGTTCACAAAACTACACATTTTAAAGGCATTTAAAAAATAAAAAATAAAAAATAAAAACACTCCAGCGATTGAACAGTAATAGTAGATTAGTGTATTGAAAACGTTAAAATGCTTGCTTATTTGTGCTGCATTTTTGTGGAAACGAATTAGCTAGTAAAGACTGTTTCATGAATATGGTCTCATCGTTTGAACCACATAGTTCAACAAAGCACGGCCGTTTTTAATGACCAACTAATAACTTCTGCTATTTACCTGATTAGAGTTCTCAAAAAAATGCACCTGTATTGAACAAAGCACCTAATCACTCACGTAATATTTTCTTGCTCCCTGTCATTTCGCTGTATTTTATGTTTGATTTAGCACAGTTTCCCTCTTATACTCCGAAAGTTCCCTTAGGCATTTGTGCGCATGCGCACTACTCATAAATGTTGCTTTATAGAGGACGCACAAAAATACTGAATAAAATCATTTATATTTAGGTTAAACGTAGGTTATAGCTTTTACTTCATGTTAGCTTGCAAATTATGCCCAAGAACATAATTTATTAAGCCATATGTCTTGCTAACAAGAAACAATGCTTCTAACCACAGGTCACGTACGAAAAATAATGCCCAGTTTAGGCCATTCCACTCCACTGAAGGGGTGGAGCGGAAAATGAAAATAAATACGGCCTTTTAAAATTTAAATGTTCCAGCGATTTCATTCCGTCAACCCCTTTGAACAAGAGCTAATTTCAGGAGTTTGCAAGCAGTTTCATTTAAAACGGAGAGAGCTGCCTTCAGCCAGTGTTTTCTGTTTTACTGACATGAGAGTCAAGGCTCCGAGCTCTCGGTCTCTTTAAAAGCATTTAAATAAAAACACTCCAGCGACTGTACACAATGTAAACAGAATATCATTTTAAAGAGCTATATTAAGCGCATATGAGCTGTTTATGTGGTTTACGGATGACCTTCGGGGCTGGCGTTTCTTCGTCCGTGTTCACAAAACTACATATTTTAAAGGCATTTAAAAAATAAAAAAACACTCCAGCGATTGAACAATAATTGTAGATTAGTGTATTTAAAACGTTAAAATGCTTGCTTATTTGTGCTGCATTTTTGTGGAAACGAATTAGCTAGTAAAGACTGTTTCATGAATATGGTCTCATCGTTTGAACCACATAGTTCAACAAAGCACGGCCGTTTTTAATGACCAACTAATAACTTCTGCTATTTACCTGATTAGAGTTCTCAAAAAAATGCACCTGTATTGAACAAAGCACCTAATCACTCACGTAATATTTTCTTGCTCCCTGTCATTTCGCTGTATTTTATGTTTGATTTAGCACAGTTTCCCTCTTATACTCCGAAAGTTCCCTTAGGCATTTGTGCGCATGCGCACTACTCATAAATGTTGCTTTATAGAGGACGCACAAAAATACTGAATAAAATCATTTATATTTAGGTTAAACGTAGGTTATAGCTTTTACTTCATGTTAGCTTGCAAATTATGCCCAAGAACATAATTTATTAAGCCATATGTCTTGCTAACAAGAAACAATGCTTCTAACCACAGGTCACGTACGAAAAATAATGCCCAGTTTAGGCCATTCCACTCCACTGAAGGGGTGGAGCGGAAAATGAAAATAAATACGGCCTTTTAAAATTTAAATGTTCCAGCGATTTCATTCCGTCAACCCCTTTGAACAAGAGCTAATTTCAGGAGTTTGCAAGCAGTTTCATTTAAAACGGAGAGAGCTGCCTTCAGCCAGTGTTTTCTGTTTTACTGACATGAGAGTCAAGGCTCCGAGCTCTCGGTCTCTTTAAAAGCATTTAAATAAAAACACTCCAGCGACTGTACACAATGTAAACAGAATATCATTTTAAAGAGCTATATTAAGCGCATATGAGCTGTTTATGTGGTTTACGGATGACCTTCGGGGCTGGCGTTTCTTCGTCCGTGTTCACAAAACTACACATTTTAAAGGCATTTAAAAAATAAAAAATAAAAACACTCCAGCGATTGAACAGTAATAGTAGATTAGTGTATTGAAAACGTTAAAATGCTTGCTTATTTGTGCTGCATTTTTGTGGAAACGAATTAGCTAGTAAAGACTGTTTCATGAATATGGTCTCATCGTTTGAACCACATAGTTCAACAAAGCACGGCCGTTTTTAATGACCAACTAATAACTTCTGCTATTTACCTGATTAGAGTTCTCAAAAAAATGCACCTGTATTGAACAAAGCACCTAATCACTCACGTAATATTTTCTTGCTCCCTGTCATTTCGCTGTATTTTATGTTTGATTTAGCACAGTTTCCCTCTTATACTCCGAAAGTTCCCTTAGGCATTTGTGCGCATGCGCACTACTCATAAATGTTGCTTTATAGAGGACGCACAAAAATACTGAATAAAATCATTTATATTTAGGTTAAACGTAGGTTATAGCTTTTACTTCATGTTAGCTTGCAAATTATGCCCAAGAACATAATTTATTAAGCCATATGTCTTGCTAACAAGAAACAATGCTTCTAACCACAGGTCACGTACGAAAAATAATGCCCAGTTTAGGCCATTCCACTCCACTGAAGGGGTGGAGCGGAAAATGAAAATAAATACGGCCTTTTAAAATTTAAATGTTCCAGCGATTTCATTCCGTCAACCCCTTTGAACAAGAGCTAATTTCAGGAGTTTGCAAGCAGTTTCATTTAAAACGGAGAGAGCTGCCTTCAGCCAGTGTTTTCTGTTTTACTGACATGAGAGTCAAGGCTCCGAGCTCTCGGTCTCTTTAAAAGCATTTAAATAAAAACACTCCAGCGACTGTACACAATGTAAACAGAATATCATTTTAAAGAGCTATATTAAGCGCATATGAGCTGTTTATGTGGTTTACGGATGACCTTCGGGGCTGGCGTTTCTTCGTCCGTGTTCACAAAACTACACATTTTAAAGGCATTTAAAAAATAAAAAATAAAAACACTCCAGCGATTGAACAGTAATAGTAGATTAGTGTATTGAAAACGTTAAAATGCTTGCTTATTTGTGCTGCATTTTTGTGGAAACGAATTAGCTAGTAAAGACTGTTTCATGAATATGGTCTCATCGTTTGAACCACATAGTTCAACAAAGCACGGCCGTTTTTAATGACCAACTAATAACTTCTGCTATTTACCTGATTAGAGTTCTCAAAAAAATGCACCTGTATTGAACAAAGCACCTAATCACTCACGTAATATTTTCTTGCTCCCTGTCATTTCGCTGTATTTTATGTTTGATTTAGCACAGTTTCCCTCTTATACTCCGAAAGTTCCCTTAGGCATTTGTGCGCATGCGCACTACTCATAAATGTTGCTTTATAGAGGACGCACAAAAATACTGAATAAAATCATTTATATTTAGGTTAAACGTAGGTTATAGCTTTTACTTCATGTTAGCTTGCAAATTATGCCCAAGAACATAATTTATTAAGCCATATGTCTTGCTAACAAGAAACAATGCTTCTAACCACAGGTCACGTACGAAAAATAATGCCCAGTTTAGGCCATTCCACTCCACTGAAGGGGTGGAGCGGAAAATGAAAATAAATACGGCCTTTTAAAATTTAAATGTTCCAGCGATTTCATTCCGTCAACCCCTTTGAACAAGAGCTAATTTCAGGAGTTTGCAAGCAGTTTCATTTAAAACGGAGAGAGCTGCCTTCAGCCAGTGTTTTCTGTTTTACTGACATGAGAGTCAAGGCTCCGAGCTCTCGGTCTCTTTAAAAGCATTTAAATAAAAACACTCCAGCGACTGTACACAATGTAAACAGAATATCATTTTAAAGAGCTATATTAAGCGCATATGAGCTGTTTATGTGGTTTACGGATGACCTTCGGGGCTGGCGTTTCTTCGTCCGTGTTCACAAAACTACATATTTTAAAGGCATTTAAAAAATAAAAAAACACTCCAGCGATTGAACAATAATTGTAGATTAGTGTATTTAAAACGTTAAAATGCTTGCTTATTTGTGCTGCATTTTTGTGGAAACGAATTAGCTAGTAAAGACTGTTTCATGAATATGGTCTCATCGTTTGAACCAGGCCCGGTTCCAGAACTAAATCACTGAGGGTGCTTCCTAAATTAATGAGGGTGCTCTAACATTATACCATCATAGTCAACATTAGGGCGCGACACTGATGGCGCGCGTTGCTATTTTAAAATCAAAATACTTCATTTTTGTATGTAATGGCAAATTGATTATACTTTCGTTTTTTTTATTAACTTAATTTAGAAAAAAAAACGTTTGGAGCATTTTTGTTCGTAAAATATAAGTTTTTATTTTATTTTATTATTATTATTTTTAAGGAACAGCGCCCAGCGGTAGACTGATCAGTCTGTTAATTTGATCAGTTTGCCTACTCAAATCATCACGATTTGCATAAAATCTATAGATATGAAATAGTTCAAGTATAAAACAATGTTAGTTTAAACGTTAAACCTAGAGATAAATGTGCGGTATTAGGCGCATATCCAATAGTTTATGCAGAGAGTGGAAGCTGAAGACGCAGGACATGGGCGCCAGTGCATTTTTTTCAGTGGAAGCAATTTAAAATTATCTGTCATTTTTGCTCACAAAGGAGTAGGTTAATACATCATTCGGTACTGTAAAGGGTGTACTTTTATTTGTGTGCACTTAAAAAACAAAAAACGTATAAAATAGTTTTAAATTATTACTTAACGAAATAAAACAAATAGAAAACAAAAACTCTCTCATTATGTAATCCGAAAAGATAAATTTCTCTTTAAAGGCGTGTCCTAAAAGGATTTTTGTTATGCTGACTCAGAATACACTAGTTTATTAATATATAATTTAAATAAGCTTTACTCTTTCCGGCCCGACACATTCAGTGTTATGTATTTACATTTGTGGCAATTTTCAGCATATTGTGTGCTTGAGCGCGGATCTGTTCCAGCTGCGCTGCCGTCCGTAACGGTCTCGAAAGTGAAACCGAAAGTGAAGTCTCCTGTTGTTTCCACCAGCGCGGCATTTTTTTCTTCACCATAATTTATGGATGTCTAAAATATTAAAATAAGGAGAAACCTAAAACAGATAAAACCGGTGCCCGTCCGCCTCTGAACTTTGACGTGAAAATTGGCCTGAAGCCCAGCAACTAGAGGTGTAAAAAAGTCGGGCTAGTCGGCCGAGGCTGAAATGCAACGCTCTAATTGACTGCTTTGATGCGTTACAATAAGGTAGGGCATTGTTTTAATGCTTACAGCAGAAAAATAAATGTTTTTTTTTAATGATTACTCACTGGATTGTTATCTAAATCTGTAATAAAATGGCATTATTACAGCTTTAACTGAGGGTGCTATTGATTTCGTTTGAGGGTGCTTAGCACCCTCAAGCACCCCCGTAGAACCGGGCCTGGTTTGAACCACATAGTTCAACAAAGCACGGCCGTTTTTAATGACCAACTAATAACTTCTGCTATTTACCTGATTAGAGTTCTCAAAAAAATGCACCTGTATTGAACAAAGCACCTAATCACTCACGTAATATTTTCTTGCTCCCTGTCATTTCGCTGTATTTTATGTTTGATTTAGCACAGTTTCCCTCTTATACTCCGAAAGTTCCCTTAGGCATTTGTGCGCATGCGCACTACTCATAAATGTTGCTTTATAGAGGACGCACAAAAATACTGAATAAAATCATTTATATTTAGGTTAAACGTAGGTTATAGCTTTTACTTCATGTTAGCTTGCAAATTATGCCCAAGAACATAATTTATTAAGCCATATGTCTTGCTAACAAGAAACAATGCTTCTAACCACAGGTCACGTACGAAAAATAATGCCCAGTTTAGGCCATTCCACTCCACTGAAGGGGTGGAGCGGAAAATGAAAATAAATACGGCCTTTTAAAATTTAAATGTTCCAGCGATTTCATTCCGTCAACCCCTTTGAACAAGAGCTAATTTCAGGAGTTTGCAAGCAGTTTCATTTAAAACGGAGAGAGCTGCCTTCAGCCAGTGTTTTCTGTTTTACTGACATGAGAGTCAAGGCTCCGAGCTCTCGGTCTCTTTAAAAGCATTTAAATAAAAACACTCCAGCGACTGTACACAATGTAAACAGAATATCATTTTAAAGAGCTATATTAAGCGCATATGAGCTGTTTATGTGGTTTACGGATGAGCTTCGGGGCTGGCGTTTCTTCGTCCGTGTTCACAAAACTACACATTTTAAAGGCATTTAAAAAATAAAAAATAAAAACACTCCAGCGATTGAACAGTAATAGTAGATTAGTGTATTGAAAACGTTAAAATGCTTGCTTATTTGTGCTGCATTTTTGTGGAAACGAATTAGCTAGTAAAGACTGTTTCATGAATATGGTCTCATCGTTTGAACCACATAGTTCAACAAAGCACGGCCGTTTTTAATGACCAACTAATAACTTCTGCTATTTACCTGATTAGAGTTCTCAAAAAAATGCACCTGTATTGAACAAAGCACCTAATCACTCACGTAATATTTTCTTGCTCCCTGTCATTTCGCTGTATTTTATGTTTGATTTAGCACAGTTTCCCTCTTATACTCCGAAAGTTCCCTTAGGCATTTGTGCGCATGCGCACTACTCATAAATGTTGCTTTATAGAGGACGCACAAAAATACTGAATAAAATCATTTATATTTAGGTTAAACGTAGGTTATAGCTTTTACTTCATGTTAGCTTGCAAATTATGCCCAAGAACATAATTTATTAAGCCATATGTCTTGCTAACAAGAAACAATGCTTCTAACCACAGGTCACGTACGAAAAATAATGCCCAGTTTAGGCCATTCCACTCCACTGAAGGGGTGGAGCGGAAAATGAAAATAAATACGGCCTTTTAAAATTTAAATGTTCCAGCGATTTCATTCCGTCAACCCCTTTGAACAAGAGCTAATTTCAGGAGTTTGCAAGCAGTTTCATTTAAAACGGAGAGAGCTGCCTTCAGCCAGTGTTTTCTGTTTTACTGACATGAGAGTCAAGGCTCCGAGCTCTCGGTCTCTTTAAAAGCATTTAAATAAAAACACTCCAGCGACTGTACACAATGTAAACAGAATATCATTTTAAAGAGCTATATTAAGCGCATATGAGCTGTTTATGTGGTTTACGGATGAGCTTCGGGGCTGGCGTTTCTTCGTCCGTGTTCACAAAACTACACATTTTAAAGGCATTTAAAAAATAAAAAATAAAAACACTCCAGCGATTGAACAGTAATAGTAGATTAGTGTATTGAAAACGTTAAAATGCTTGCTTATTTGTGCTGCATTTTTGTGGAAACGAATTAGCTAGTAAAGACTGTTTCATGAATATGGTCTCATCGTTTGAACCACATAGTTCAACAAAGCACGGCCGTTTTTAATGACCAACTAATAACTTCTGCTATTTACCTGATTAGAGTTCTCAAAAAAATGCACCTGTATTGAACAAAGCACCTAATCACTCACGTAATATTTTCTTGCTCCCTGTCATTTCGCTGTATTTTATGTTTGATTTAGCACAGTTTCCCTCTTATACTCCGAAAGTTCCCTTAGGCATTTGTGCGCATGCGCACTACTCGTAAATGTTGCTTTATAGAGGACGCACAAAAATACTGAATAAAATCATTTATATTTAGGTTAAACGTAGGTTATAGCTTTTACTTCATGTTAGCTTGCAAATTATGCCCAAGAACATAATTTATTAAGCCATATGTCTTGCTAACAAGAAACAATGCTTCTAACCACAGGTCAAGTACGAAAAATAATGCCCAGTTTAGGCCATTCCACTCCACTGAAGGGGTGGAGCGGAAAATGAAAATAAATACGGCCTTTTAAAATTTAAATGTTCCAGCGATTTCATTCCGTCAACCCCTTTGAACAAGAGCTAATTTCAGGAGTTTGCAAGCAGTTTCATTTAAAACGGAGAGAGCTGCCTTCAGCCAGTGTTTTCTGTTTTACTGACATGAGAGTCAACCCAGACAGCACACATACGTCGGGCCGACGTCGGCCCGTGAACAGAACGTCGGCCTCATAAACTCTAGATCTAAAAAGGATCGGCCAGGCATAGGCGGGTGTAATTCAGTCACTGCTCTATTTTGCCAGCTCATCAAACATCGGCTCTGAGTCGGCTCACGACAAAAGGCCGATGCCGCACTTTTCTGTTTGAATTTGTACGGTTATTCGTCTCTTAGCAACCCACCAGAAAGATGGCTACACCTCCGGCGACATCCGTGGCTTTCAGGTAAGTTTTCACTTGAGTTAAATTGGAAAAAATATATTATTTTGTTAATTCCGTGACACTTTATAACTAATAAGGCGCTTGGTGCACTGTAGTACAGGTAAAAAGACTTTGCCTTGAGCCCAACTTGAGAATTGGGCTCATTTCCAAATAACTTTTACTTGTTAAGCTAACGTTAACGGATTACTGTGTTTCCAGTAGTTTTTCTGAGGGGACGAGCTAGACGCTGAGCAGCAAAAAGCTTAGTTCAGAGTTTGTTTTTAGTTTTTATTTCAATAGTGTTACACTGCTTTGTCCTAACTAACGTTTTTCGTCGTGTTTTTCACTCTGTTACAGGCTGCCAGAAAGTCTCCGTCTCTATGGTGAGCCATGCTAACGTTATTGTTGCGGTTCCTTTTTAAACTAAAAATCTGTTTTAAATTCATGATTGGATAATGATTAAATGAAACTAGATTAATAATGTAATGATTCAATTCTAGATGTTTACTTTTGTAAATACTGCGTGACTTTGACGTATTTTAATATGTTGAATATCTAAGTTTACGCTGGAGAGGTTGCCATGGAAACGGGGCGGCAGCAAGACACCTGACACAAAACTCCGTCTCTCGGTGCTGTTGTCGTCGTCGCTGCTTTTAGGTAAGTTTAGTGCTTAAAATCACACAAGTATTACATATAACTGTTCCTTACTTGTAATTGACTCGTTTCTGTTGAATATTTACTTAGTAGAAATGGTTTAATGTCTTCGAAAAAGTTCGTTAGCATCTCACAGATGAGGTATGCTAACTCTAGAGATTGAGCTCTTGTTTATGAATTTTTTTTATTTTTATTTATTTATTTTTTTTGCTGACAGATTGTCTGTGGGTTATTGGAAGTAGGCTCATTTATTGAACCTAAATGGCTGAAAACAAGTGAAAATGCTTCTTGATCTTGTAAGGTAAACACATACTGACAAAATATGTTCTTTCAGGATGACAGAAATAAAGCCTCCACAACAGAAGGGAAGCTCCAAGGTTTCAAAATGTCTGAATAGAGCTGCTGACAGAAGCAGGAAATACAGGTGAACCGAAGAAGCTCATAAAAATAACTTAATATGCATTTTTCACACAATATATTTAACCTATATAACCATGTGTCTGTTAAATTATTTTGCTAAATTAATATTTATTATAGTAATTTTAAGAAGCTTTTCACATCCAAATGTAACTACTTAACACTAAAAACATATTGTTATATAATTGTAGTATATTATGTATTCTTTTTTTCTGCATTGTACCTGTACTTTAACTTGTTTAACCTTCTAATAAACCAGCAACTGCATACTAAATATTGTGGTCTCTGTGACAAATTGCATGTTTTGTTCCTAGATTCTTCCATGATGATGGCCTGTGGCAGATCAGCAGACTCAGAGTGAACCTTCTTCTCCAAAGTACTGTAAACCAATGATCTAGTAAGTAAAATATCAAACATACACTACTGTTTCGTAAGTTTTGGTATGGTAAAGTTTCTTCTGCCCACCACAGCTTTGTGTATTTTGATAAATAATACAGTTAAGCAGTAATATTGTAAATTTAATATAATTTAAAATGATTGTTCTCTATTTTAATATAGTTAGAGAACTAATTTATTTCTGTGATGCAAAGCTACATTTTCAGTATCTTTACTCCGGTCTTCAGGGTCACATGATCCTTCAGAAATCATTAATCATGTGTTTGAGTTTAAGCAAGAGGATATTTTGATGAATAAAAATATATATATATATTTTCTTTTTTTTCATTTACAGCATTTATTTAGTTTCCTTTAACTTTTGATAATTGATAATGATAAGACATTGATAATTAGACATTAAAAATGTTTTTTCAGCAGCAAATCACCAAATTAGAATGATTTCTGAAGGATCATGTCACACTGAAGACTGGAGTAAAGATGCTGAAAATGCAGCTTTGATAAAAAGAAATTAAGTTCACAATATATTCACAAAAATCTGTTAATTTGTAATAATATTTTACAATATTATTGTTTTTACTTCATTTTTGATCAAATAAATGCAGCCTTGGTGAGCAGAAGTGTCTTATTTCAAAGAAGTAAACTTTTGAAAGGAAGTGCACATTACAGTTATGATGTACCTCCCACTTATAGGGCTAGTTCACCTAAAAATGAACATTCTGTCATTAATTACTCACGCTAATGTTGTTCCAAACCCGTAAGACCTCCTTTCATCTTCTGAACACAATTTAAGATATTTTTGATAAAATCCAAGAGCTTTCTGACCCTGCATAGACAGCAAGGGTACCACCAAGACAGAGAAGGGTAGTAATGACATTGTTGACATTGTCCATGTGACATCTGTGGTTCTACTGTAGTTTTATGAAACTCTGAGAGTAATTTTGTGCACAAAAGAAACTAAATTGGTACTCTCGTAGCATCATAAAATGAAGGTTGAATCGCTGATGTCACATGGACTATTTTAATAATGCTTTTACTACCCTTCTGTGTCTTGACCGTGTCAGGGCCCTTGCTGTATATGCAGGGTCAGAAAGCTCTCAGATTTCATCCAAAACATCTTAATTGGTGTTTTTAAGATGAACAAAGGTCTTACAGTTTTGTAATGACATGAGAGTGAGGAATTAATGAAAGAATTTTCATATTTGGGTGAACTAACCCTTAAAATTATACTGTGGCATATGTAGTCCATTCCGTGTCTGTTCCCTGAATACTGAGGGCAAATAATATATTTACCAAGGGTTCTATAAAAATTCTTATTGTGATTAAACCAGATCACAATAAACACAAATACGGGCAACAGCAGCGATAGTATTTGGCCTCTAATGAGGTTACAAAACTCAGGACTATTGATAATAGTGAGAATGTATCAAAGTCCACTAAAGTATATAAGCACATTTTTTGTATTTTATTCCTTAACTTTAAAATAGTCTTCCTGATAATGTCCAGGGGTCAGGTACAATCTTTTTGTTTAAATTAAATAAAAATACACATTTTTAGCCAAGCATTCACATAACACATCTCAAAACATTGCACTACAATTATATGTAATTTAAATAAATCATCCTTTGTCTGAAATAATATGAAAAGCTGCTATGCTAATCTTTCTCCTTTTGCTTTCCTGTTTCTTTCTCTGGATGCCCATCCCAAGGTTACCAGAGGTTACACCAGTTCAAGATCAGATCCAGCCTTACTTGTGAAGACTTCAGAAGACGGCAACACTCAAGTCTTCAGATGATGCCAGCTGTACATGGACATACAAAACTGTGAAATATTATCCTTATATTGCCTTTAAGGGTATACATTTTCAAGCCGCTTTGTATTATTGCAGTGTTTCTAATATCTGTAAATCTGTTTACCTATAAATCCCTTTTTACTTATAAGCAACACTCTGCAGGATGACTCATAATGAAATTATGAATTTTGACAAAAACACTTTTTGCATCAACAAAATGACAAAATACTGCGTTTTCCGTCATGCAGCAGAGTTTTGCTCATAAATAAACTGGGGATCTCAGAGAAATCTTTTACATATATTAACAACTTTGTAACATACAAAGTGGATTGAACATTGTTGACCTTACCCTTTAATAATGTTAAATGATTGTGTTTAACTGAACACTTCACTGGAGACTTTAGTAATGTTTTATCATAAAAGATTTTAAAATTTGTATCATATAACTTAAAACATTTTAACTGCTGTAGTGTTTGCTCAGTTTTTATTTTGTGTTCATGTAGCTCTTGTAATATTGTACATTGGTTTTTGCCATGAAGATAGATTAGATTCTGATGTGGCAATGAAAATAGATAATTACCTTTATCTTTGAGATGCTGTCATATGGACATTTCTTTGTTGCTAAAAGATCTTTCCCAGTAAGTCTCAGTCACCTCTGGCTGATTAAAGTTTTTTTTTTTTATTTACATTGTAACCTTGGAAAAATGCATTTTCTGTAAACCTACTTTGAAATGAGAAGTATTATGAAATGTGTATATAATTATAGAGCAGTTAACCATGGTTTTTCAATAGCAAAACTGTAGCAACTATAAGTGTAGTAAACAAGTTTTTTTTTTTTTTTTTTGGTTCATAAGGTTTTGATGCCATGGTTCTACTATAGTTGAATTGTAGTAATACTAAAGTAAAACTGTGGTAAGCATGACTGTAGTAACCATAGTTTTTTTAAAATCATAATAAATGTGGTTGCTATGGTTTTACTGCAAATACTATAGTAATGGTTAGTTTTGTACTTACTGTGGTTTTAATGCAACAGTCATTGTTAAACGGTTATTGTAGTAAAAATATTGATTTAGTTTTTACTATGGTTTTACTGCAAATGCTGTGGTTAATCTTTGAAAGAGTGAATGATTCTCATTTGTATGTCACTTTTGATACAAATATATCTGATAAATGTAAATGTATTTGTATGTTTAATGTCTGCCTTGAAAATGTTAATAAACAAGCAACCGTTATTGAGAGTGGTGTCCTGTGTATTGTTTTATTATAAACCAGCGGCTCCTGCCGCGGGTGGTACGTTAGAATAGGAATGAGCGAAACGCCGGTGAACCGCGCCCACGCCGAGCAGCCGGGATTTAAAGCTGCATCGGCCGAATGTCGGCCGGAGAGCATTTGCGATCAAATGCCGACATCGCGGCGACGTCTTGCCGATTAGCAAACGACCTCGGAGCGACATCGCGCCGATGGAATTTTGTAAGTCGGGACGACGTCGGCCCAACGTATGTGTGCTATCTGGGAAGGCTCCGAGCTCTCGGTCTCTTTAAAAGCATTTAAATAAAAACACTCCAGCGACTGTACACAATGTAAACAGAATATCATTTTAAAGAGCTATATTAAGCGCATATGAGCTGTTTATGTGGTTTACGGATGAGCTTCGGGGCTGGCGTTTCTTCGTCCGTGTTCACAAAACTACACATTTTAAAGGCATTTAAAAAATAAAAAATAAAAACACTCCAGCGATTGAACAGTAATAGTAGATTAGTGTATTGAAAACGTTAAAATGCTTGCTTATTTGTGCTGCATTTTTGTGGAAACGAATTAGCTAGTAAAGACTGTTTCATGAATATGGTCTCATCGTTTGAACCACATAGTTCAACAAAGCACGGCCGTTTTTAATGACCAACTAATAACTTCTGCTATTTACCTGATTAGAGTTCTCAAAAAAATGCACCTGTATTGAACAAAGCACCTAATCACTCACGTAATATTTTCTTGCTCCCTGTCATTTCGCTGTATTTTATGTTTGATTTAGCACAGTTTCCCTCTTATACTCCGAAAGTTCCCTTAGGCATTTGTGCGCATGCGCACTACTCATAAATGTTGCTTTATAGAGGACGCACAAAAATACTGAATAAAATCATTTATATTTAGGTTAAACGTAGGTTATAGCTTTTACTTCATGTTAGCTTGCAAATTATGCCCAAGAACATAATTTATTAAGCCATATGTCTTGCTAACAAGAAACAATGCTTCTAACCACAGGTCACGTACGAAAAATAATGCCCAGTTTAGGCCATTCCACTCCACTGAAGGGGTGGAGCGGAAAATGAAAATAAATACGGCCTTTTAAAATTTAAATGTTCCAGCGATTTCATTCCGTCAACCCCTTTGAACAAGAGCTAATTTCAGGAGTTTGCAAGCAGTTTCATTTAAAACGGAGAGAGCTGCCTTCAGCCAGTGTTTTCTGTTTTACTGACATGAGAGTCAAGGCTCCGAGCTCTCGGTCTCTTTAAAAGCATTTAAATAAAAACACTCCAGCGACTGTACACAATGTAAACAGAATATCATTTTAAAGAGCTATATTAAGCGCATATGAGCTGTTTATGTGGTTTACGGATGAGCTTCGGGGCTGGCGTTTCTTCGTCCGTGTTCACAAAACTACACATTTTAAAGGCATTTAAAAAATAAAAAATAAAAACACTCCAGCGATTGAACAGTAATAGTAGATTAGTGTATTGAAAACGTTAAAATGCTTGCTTATTTGTGCTGCATTTTTGTGGAAACGAATTAGCTAGTAAAGACTGTTTCATGAATATGGTCTCATCGTTTGAACCACATAGTTCAACAAAGCACGGCCGTTTTTAATGACCAACTAATAACTTCTGCTATTTACCTGATTAGAGTTCTCAAAAAAATGCACCTGTATTGAACAAAGCACCTAATCACTCACGTAATATTTTCTTGCTCCCTGTCATTTCGCTGTATTTTATGTTTGATTTAGCACAGTTTCCCTCTTATACTCCGAAAGTTCCCTTAGGCATTTGTGCGCATGCGCACTACTCATAAATGTTGCTTTATAGAGGACGCACAAAAATACTGAATAAAATCATTTATATTTAGGTTAAACGTAGGTTATAGCTTTTACTTCATGTTAGCTTGCAAATTATGCCCAAGAACATAATTTATTAAGCCATATGTCTTGCTAACAAGAAACAATGCTTCTAACCACAGGTCACGTACGAAAAATAATGCCCAGTTTAGGCCATTCCACTCCACTGAAGGGGTGGAGCGGAAAATGAAAATAAATACGGCCTTTTAAAATTTAAATGTTCCAGCGATTTCATTCCGTCAACCCCTTTGAACAAGAGCTAATTTCAGGAGTTTGCAAGCAGTTTCATTTAAAACGGAGAGAGCTGCCTTCAGCCAGTGTTTTCTGTTTTACTGACATGAGAGTCAAGGCTCCGAGCTCTCGGTCTCTTTAAAAGCATTTAAATAAAAACACTCCAGCGACTGTACACAATGTAAACAGAATATCATTTTAAAGAGCTATATTAAGCGCATATGAGCTGTTTATGTGGTTTACGGATGACCTTCGGGGCTGGCGTTTCTTCGTCCGTGTTCACAAAACTACATATTTTAAAGGCATTTAAAAAATAAAAAAACACTCCAGCGATTGAACAATAATTGTAGATTAGTGTATTTAAAACGTTAAAATGCTTGCTTATTTGTGCTGCATTTTTGTGGAAACGAATTAGCTAGTAAAGACTGTTTCATGAATATGGTCTCATCGTTTGAACCACATAGTTCAACAAAGCACGGCCGTTTTTAATGACCAACTAATAACTTCTGCTATTTACCTGATTAGAGTTCTCAAAAAAATGCACCTGTATTGAACAAAGCACCTAATCACTCACGTAATATTTTCTTGCTCCCTGTCATTTCGCTGTATTTTATGTTTGATTTAGCACAGTTTCCCTCTTATACTCCGAAAGTTCCCTTAGGCATTTGTGCGCATGCGCACTACTCATAAATGTTGCTTTATAGAGGACGCACAAAAATACTGAATAAAATCATTTATATTTAGGTTAAACGTAGGTTATAGCTTTTACTTCATGTTAGCTTGCAAATTATGCCCAAGAACATAATTTATTAAGCCATATGTCTTGCTAACAAGAAACAATGCTTCTAACCACAGGTCACGTACGAAAAATAATGCCCAGTTTAGGCCATTCCACTCCACTGAAGGGGTGGAGCGGAAAATGAAAATAAATACGGCCTTTTAAAATTTAAATGTTCCAGCGATTTCATTCCGTCAACCCCTTTGAACAAGAGCTAATTTCAGGAGTTTGCAAGCAGTTTCATTTAAAACGGAGAGAGCTGCCTTCAGCCAGTGTTTTCTGTTTTACTGACATGAGAGTCAAGGCTCCGAGCTCTCGGTCTCTTTAAAAGCATTTAAATAAAAACACTCCAGCGACTGTACACAATGTAAACAGAATATCATTTTAAAGAGCTATATTAAGCGCATATGAGCTGTTTATGTGGTTTACGGATGACCTTCGGGGCTGGCGTTTCTTCGTCCGTGTTCACAAAACTACATATTTTAAAGGCATTTAAAAAATAAAAAAACACTCCAGCGATTGAACAATAATTGTAGATTAGTGTATTTAAAACGTTAAAATGCTTGCTTATTTGTGCTGCATTTTTGTGGAAACGAATTAGCTAGTAAAGACTGTTTCATGAATATGGTCTCATCGTTTGAACCACATAGTTCAACAAAGCACGGCCGTTTTTAATGACCAACTAATAACTTCTGCTATTTACCTGATTAGAGTTCTCAAAAAAATGCACCTGTATTGAACAAAGCACCTAATCACTCACGTAATATTTTCTTGCTCCCTGTCATTTCGCTGTATTTTATGTTTGATTTAGCACAGTTTCCCTCTTATACTCCGAAAGTTCCCTTAGGCATTTGTGCGCATGCGCACTACTCATAAATGTTGCTTTATAGAGGACGCACAAAAATACTGAATAAAATCATTTATATTTAGGTTAAACGTAGGTTATAGCTTTTACTTCATGTTAGCTTGCAAATTATGCCCAAGAACATAATTTATTAAGCCATATGTCTTGCTAACAAGAAACAATGCTTCTAACCACAGGTCACGTACGAAAAATAATGCCCAGTTTAGGCCATTCCACTCCACTGAAGGGGTGGAGCGGAAAATGAAAATAAATACGGCCTTTTAAAATTTAAATGTTCCAGCGATTTCATTCCGTCAACCCCTTTGAACAAGAGCTAATTTCAGGAGTTTGCAAGCAGTTTCATTTAAAACGGAGAGAGCTGCCTTCAGCCAGTGTTTTCTGTTTTACTGACATGAGAGTCAAGGCTCCGAGCTCTCGGTCTCTTTAAAAGCATTTAAATAAAAACACTCCAGCGACTGTACACAATGTAAACAGAATATCATTTTAAAGAGCTATATTAAGCGCATATGAGCTGTTTATGTGGTTTACGGATGAGCTTCGGGGCTGGCGTTTCTTCGTCCGTGTTCACAAAACTACACATTTTAAAGGCATTTAAAAAATAAAAAATAAAAACACTCCAGCGATTGAACAGTAATAGTAGATTAGTGTATTGAAAACGTTAAAATGCTTGCTTATTTGTGCTGCATTTTTGTGGAAACGAATTAGCTAGTAAAGACTGTTTCATGAATATGGTCTCATCGTTTGAACCACATAGTTCAACAAAGCACGGCCGTTTTTAATGACCAACTAATAACTTCTGCTATTTACCTGATTAGAGTTCTCAAAAAAATGCACCTGTATTGAACAAAGCACCTAATCACTCACGTAATATTTTCTTGCTCCCTGTCATTTCGCTGTATTTTATGTTTGATTTAGCACAGTTTCCCTCTTATACTCCGAAAGTTCCCTTAGGCATTTGTGCGCATGCGCACTACTCATAAATGTTGCTTTATAGAGGACGCACAAAAATACTGAATAAAATCATTTATATTTAGGTTAAACGTAGGTTATAGCTTTTACTTCATGTTAGCTTGCAAATTATGCCCAAGAACATAATTTATTAAGCCATATGTCTTGCTAACAAGAAACAATGCTTCTAACCACAGGTCACGTACGAAAAATAATGCCCAGTTTAGGCCATTCCACTCCACTGAAGGGGTGGAGCGGAAAATGAAAATAAATACGGCCTTTTAAAATTTAAATGTTCCAGCGATTTCATTCCGTCAACCCCTTTGAACAAGAGCTAATTTCAGGAGTTTGCAAGCAGTTTCATTTAAAACGGAGAGAGCTGCCTTCAGCCAGTGTTTTCTGTTTTACTGACATGAGAGTCAAGGCTCCGAGCTCTCGGTCTCTTTAAAAGCATTTAAATAAAAACACTCCAGCGACTGTACACAATGTAAACAGAATATCATTTTAAAGAGCTATATTAAGCGCATATGAGCTGTTTATGTGGTTTACGGATGACCTTCGGGGCTGGCGTTTCTTCGTCCGTGTTCACAAAACTACATATTTTAAAGGCATTTAAAAAATAAAAAAACACTCCAGCGATTGAACAATAATTGTAGATTAGTGTATTTAAAACGTTAAAATGCTTGCTTATTTGTGCTGCATTTTTGTGGAAACGAATTAGCTAGTAAAGACTGTTTCATGAATATGGTCTCATCGTTTGAACCACATAGTTCAACAAAGCACGGCCGTTTTTAATGACCAACTAATAACTTCTGCTATTTACCTGATTAGAGTTCTCAAAAAAATGCACCTGTATTGAACAAAGCACCTAATCACTCACGTAATATTTTCTTGCTCCCTGTCATTTCGCTGTATTTTATGTTTGATTTAGCACAGTTTCCCTCTTATACTCCGAAAGTTCCCTTAGGCATTTGTGCGCATGCGCACTACTCATAAATGTTGCTTTATAGAGGACGCACAAAAATACTGAATAAAATCATTTATATTTAGGTTAAACGTAGGTTATAGCTTTTACTTCATGTTAGCTTGCAAATTATGCCCAAGAACATAATTTATTAAGCCATATGTCTTGCTAACAAGAAACAATGCTTCTAACCACAGGTCACGTACGAAAAATAATGCCCAGTTTAGGCCATTCCACTCCACTGAAGGGGTGGAGCGGAAAATGAAAATAAATACGGCCTTTTAAAATTTAAATGTTCCAGCGATTTCATTCCGTCAACCCCTTTGAACAAGAGCTAATTTCAGGAGTTTGCAAGCAGTTTCATTTAAAACGGAGAGAGCTGCCTTCAGCCAGTGTTTTCTGTTTTACTGACATGAGAGTCAAGGCTCCGAGCTCTCGGTCTCTTTAAAAGCATTTAAATAAAAACACTCCAGCGACTGTACACAATGTAAACAGAATATCATTTTAAAGAGCTATATTAAGCGCATATGAGCTGTTTATGTGGTTTACGGATGACCTTCGGGGCTGGCGTTTCTTCGTCCGTGTTCACAAAACTACATATTTTAAAGGCATTTAAAAAATAAAAAAACACTCCAGCGATTGAACAATAATTGTAGATTAGTGTATTTAAAACGTTAAAATGCTTGCTTATTTGTGCTGCATTTTTGTGGAAACGAATTAGCTAGTAAAGACTGTTTCATGAATATGGTCTCATCGTTTGAACCACATAGTTCAACAAAGCACGGCCGTTTTTAATGACCAACTAATAACTTCTGCTATTTACCTGATTAGAGTTCTCAAAAAAATGCACCTGTATTGAACAAAGCACCTAATCACTCACGTAATATTTTCTTGCTCCCTGTCATTTCGCTGTATTTTATGTTTGATTTAGCACAGTTTCCCTCTTATACTCCGAAAGTTCCCTTAGGCATTTGTGCGCATGCGCACTACTCATAAATGTTGCTTTATAGAGGACGCACAAAAATACTGAATAAAATCATTTATATTTAGGTTAAACGTAGGTTATAGCTTTTACTTCATGTTAGCTTGCAAATTATGCCCAAGAACATAATTTATTAAGCCATATGTCTTGCTAACAAGAAACAATGCTTCTAACCACAGGTCACGTACGAAAAATAATGCCCAGTTTAGGCCATTCCACTCCACTGAAGGGGTGGAGCGGAAAATGAAAATAAATACGGCCTTTTAAAATTTAAATGTTCCAGCGATTTCATTCCGTCAACCCCTTTGAACAAGAGCTAATTTCAGGAGTTTGCAAGCAGTTTCATTTAAAACGGAGAGAGCTGCCTTCAGCCAGTGTTTTCTGTTTTACTGACATGAGAGTCAAGGCTCCGAGCTCTCGGTCTCTTTAAAAGCATTTAAATAAAAACACTCCAGCGACTGTACACAATGTAAACAGAATATCATTTTAAAGAGCTATATTAAGCGCATATGAGCTGTTTATGTGGTTTACGGATGACCTTCGGGGCTGGCGTTTCTTCGTCCGTGTTCACAAAACTACATATTTTAAAGGCATTTAAAAAAATAAAAAAACACTCCAGCGATTGAACAATAATTGTAGATTAGTGTATTTAAAACGTTAAAATGCTTGCTTATTTGTGCTGCATTTTTGTGGAAACGAATTAGCTAGTAAAGACTGTTTCATGAATATGGTCTCATCGTTTGAACCACATAGTTCAACAAAGCACGGCCGTTTTTAATGACCAACTAATAACTTCTGCTATTTACCTGATTAGAGTTCTCAAAAAAATGCACCTGTATTGAACAAAGCACCTAATCACTCACGTAATATTTTCTTGCTCCCTGTCATTTCGCTGTATTTTATGTTTGATTTAGCACAGTTTCCCTCTTATACTCCGAAAGTTCCCTTAGGCATTTGTGCGCATGCGCACTACTCATAAATGTTGCTTTATAGAGGACGCACAAAAATACTGAATAAAATCATTTATATTTAGGTTAAACGTAGGTTATAGCTTTTACTTCATGTTAGCTTGCAAATTATGCCCAAGAACATAATTTATTAAGCCATATGTCTTGCTAACAAGAAACAATGCTTCTAACCACAGGTCACGTACGAAAAATAATGCCCAGTTTAGGCCATTCCACTCCACTGAAGGGGTGGAGCGGAAAATGAAAATAAATACGGCCTTTTAAAATTTAAATGTTCCAGCGATTTCATTCCGTCAACCCCTTTGAACAAGAGCTAATTTCAGGAGTTTGCAAGCAGTTTCATTTAAAACGGAGAGAGCTGCCTTCAGCCAGTGTTTTCTGTTTTACTGACATGAGAGTCAAGGCTCCGAGCTCTCGGTCTCTTTAAAAGCATTTAAATAAAAACACTCCAGCGACTGTACACAATGTAAACAGAATATCATTTTAAAGAGCTATATTAAGCGCATATGAGCTGTTTATGTGGTTTACGGATGACCTTCGGGGCTGGCGTTTCTTCGTCCGTGTTCACAAAACTACATATTTTAAAGGCATTTAAAAAATAAAAAAACACTCCAGCGATTGAACAATAATTGTAGATTAGTGTATTTAAAACGTTAAAATGCTTGCTTATTTGTGCTGCATTTTTGTGGAAACGAATTAGCTAGTAAAGACTGTTTCATGAATATGGTCTCATCGTTTGAACCACATAGTTCAACAAAGCACGGCCGTTTTTAATGACCAACTAATAACTTCTGCTATTTACCTGATTAGAGTTCTCAAAAAAATGCACCTGTATTGAACAAAGCACCTAATCACTCACGTAATATTTTCTTGCTCCCTGTCATTTCGCTGTATTTTATGTTTGATTTAGCACAGTTTCCCTCTTATACTCCGAAAGTTCCCTTAGGCATTTGTGCGCATGCGCACTACTCATAAATGTTGCTTTATAGAGGACGCACAAAAATACTGAATAAAATCATTTATATTTAGGTTAAACGTAGGTTATAGCTTTTACTTCATGTTAGCTTGCAAATTATGCCCAAGAACATAATTTATTAAGCCATATGTCTTGCTAACAAGAAACAATGCTTCTAACCACAGGTCACGTACGAAAAATAATGCCCAGTTTAGGCCATTCCACTCCACTGAAGGGGTGGAGCGGAAAATGAAAATAAATACGGCCTTTTAAAATTTAAATGTTCCAGCGATTTCATTCCGTCAACCCCTTTGAACAAGAGCTAATTTCAGGAGTTTGCAAGCAGTTTCATTTAAAACGGAGAGAGCTGCCTTCAGCCAGTGTTTTCTGTTTTACTGACATGAGAGTCAAGGCTCCGAGCTCTCGGTCTCTTTAAAAGCATTTAAATAAAAACACTCCAGCGACTGTACACAATGTAAACAGAATATCATTTTAAAGAGCTATATTAAGCGCATATGAGCTGTTTATGTGGTTTACGGATGACCTTCGGGGCTGGCGTTTCTTCGTCCGTGTTCACAAAACTACATATTTTAAAGGCATTTAAAAAAATAAAAAAACACTCCAGCGATTGAACAATAATTGTAGATTAGTGTATTTAAAACGTTAAAATGCTTGCTTATTTGTGCTGCATTTTTGTGGAAACGAATTAGCTAGTAAAGACTGTTTCATGAATATGGTCTCATCGTTTGAACCACATAGTTCAACAAAGCACGGCCGTTTTTAATGACCAACTAATAACTTCTGCTATTTACCTGATTAGAGTTCTCAAAAAAATGCACCTGTATTGAACAAAGCACCTAATCACTCACGTAATATTTTCTTGCTCCCTGTCATTTCGCTGTATTTTATGTTTGATTTAGCACAGTTTCCCTCTTATACTCCGAAAGTTCCCTTAGGCATTTGTGCGCATGCGCACTACTCATAAATGTTGCTTTATAGAGGACGCACAAAAATACTGAATAAAATCATTTATATTTAGGTTAAACGTAGGTTATAGCTTTTACTTCATGTTAGCTTGCAAATTATGCCCAAGAACATAATTTATTAAGCCATATGTCTTGCTAACAAGAAACAATGCTTCTAACCACAGGTCACGTACGAAAAATAATGCCCAGTTTAGGCCATTCCACTCCACTGAAGGGGTGGAGCGGAAAATGAAAATAAATACGGCCTTTTAAAATTTAAATGTTCCAGCGATTTCATTCCGTCAACCCCTTTGAACAAGAGCTAATTTCAGGAGTTTGCAAGCAGTTTCATTTAAAACGGAGAGAGCTGCCTTCAGCCAGTGTTTTCTGTTTTACTGACATGAGAGTCAAGGCTCCGAGCTCTCGGTCTCTTTAAAAGCATTTAAATAAAAACACTCCAGCGACTGTACACAATGTAAACAGAATATCATTTTAAAGAGCTATATTAAGCGCATATGAGCTGTTTATGTGGTTTACGGATGACCTTCGGGGCTGGCGTTTCTTCGTCCGTGTTCACAAAACTACATATTTTAAAGGCATTTAAAAAATAAAAAAACACTCCAGCGATTGAACAATAATTGTAGATTAGTGTATTTAAAACGTTAAAATGCTTGCTTATTTGTGCTGCATTTTTGTGGAAACGAATTAGCTAGTAAAGACTGTTTCATGAATATGGTCTCATCGTTTGAACCACATAGTTCAACAAAGCACGGCCGTTTTTAATGACCAACTAATAACTTCTGCTATTTACCTGATTAGAGTTCTCAAAAAAATGCACCTGTATTGAACAAAGCACCTAATCACTCACGTAATATTTTCTTGCTCCCTGTCATTTCGCTGTATTTTATGTTTGATTTAGCACAGTTTCCCTCTTATACTCCGAAAGTTCCCTTAGGCATTTGTGCGCATGCGCACTACTCATAAATGTTGCTTTATAGAGGACGCACAAAAATACTGAATAAAATCATTTATATTTAGGTTAAACGTAGGTTATAGCTTTTACTTCATGTTAGCTTGCAAATTATGCCCAAGAACATAATTTATTAAGCCATATGTCTTGCTAACAAGAAACAATGCTTCTAACCACAGGTCACGTACGAAAAATAATGCCCAGTTTAGGCCATTCCACTCCACTGAAGGGGTGGAGCGGAAAATGAAAATAAATACGGCCTTTTAAAATTTAAATGTTCCAGCGATTTCATTCCGTCAACCCCTTTGAACAAGAGCTAATTTCAGGAGTTTGCAAGCAGTTTCATTTAAAACGGAGAGAGCTGCCTTCAGCCAGTGTTTTCTGTTTTACTGACATGAGAGTCAAGGCTCCGAGCTCTCGGTCTCTTTAAAAGCATTTAAATAAAAACACTCCAGCGACTGTACACAATGTAAACAGAATATCATTTTAAAGAGCTATATTAAGCGCATATGAGCTGTTTATGTGGTTTACGGATGAGCTTCGGGGCTGGCGTTTCTTCGTCCGTGTTCACAAAACTACACATTTTAAAGGCATTTAAAAAATAAAAAATAAAAACACTCCAGCGATTGAACAGTAATAGTAGATTAGTGTATTGAAAACGTTAAAATGCTTGCTTATTTGTGCTGCATTTTTGTGGAAACGAATTAGCTAGTAAAGACTGTTTCATGAATATGGTCTCATCGTTTGAACCACATAGTTCAACAAAGCACGGCCGTTTTTAATGACCAACTAATAACTTCAGCTATTTACCTGATTAGAGTTCTCAAAAAAAGCAACTGTATTGAACATAGCAACTAATCACTCATTTAATATTTTTTATTCCCTGTCATTTCGCTGTATTTTATGTTTGATTTAGCACAGTTTCCCTCTTATACTCCGAAAGTTCCCTTAGGCATTTGTGCGCATGCGCACTACTCATAAATGTTGCTTTATAGAGGACGCACAAAAATACTGAATAAAATCATTTATATTTAGGTTAAACGTAGGTTATAGCTTTTACTTCATGTTAGCTTGCAAATTATGCCCAAGAACATAATTTATTAAGGCATATGTCTTGCTAACAAGAAACAATGCTTCTAACCACAGGTCACGTACGAAAAATAATGCCCAGTTTAGGCCATTCCACTCCACTGAAGGGGTGGAGCGGAAAATGAAAATAAATACGGCCTTTTAAAATTTAAATGTTCCAGCGATTTCATTCCGTCAACCCCTTTGAACAAGAGCTAATTTCAGGAGTTTGCAAGCAGTTTCATTTAAAACGGAGAGAGCTGTCTTCAGCCAGTGTTTTCTGTTTTACTGACATGAGAGTCAAGGCTCCGAGCTCTCGGTCTGCGAACTACACCACTGAGCCTCTTTAAAAGCATTTAAATAAAAACACTCCAGCGACTGTACACAATGTAAACAGAATATCATTTTAAAGAGCTATATTAAGCGCATATGAGCTGTTTATGTGGTTTACGGATGAGCTTCGGGGCTGGCGTTTCTTCGTCCGTGTTCACAAAACTACATATTTTAAAGGCATTAAAAATAATAAAAAATAAAACACTCCAGCGATTGAACAATAATTGTAGATTAGTGTTTTTAAAACGTTAAAATTCTTGCTTATTTGTGCAGCATTTTTGTGGAAACGAATAAGCTAGTAAAGACTGTTTCATATGGTCTCATCGTTTGAACCACGTTAGTTCAACAAAGTACGGCTGTTGTTAACCTCACCAATAACTTATGCTATTTAACTGATTAGAGCTCTCAAAAAAATGCACCTGTATTGAACAAAGCACCTAATCACTCACGTAATATTTTCTTGCTCCCTGTCATTTCGCTGTATTTTATGTTTGATTTAGCACAGTTTCCCTCTTATACTCCGAAAGTTCCCTTAGGCATTTGTGCGCATGCGCACTACTCATAAATGGTGCTTTATAGAGGACGCACAAAAATACTGAATAAAATCATTTATATTTAGGTTAAACGTAGGTTATAGCTTTTACTGCATGTTAGCTTGCAAATTATGCCCAAGAACATAATTTATTAAGCCATATGTCTTGCTAACAAGAAACAATGCTTCTAACCACAGGTCACGTACGAAAAATAATGCCCAGTTTAGGCCATTCCACTCCACTGAAGGGGTGGAGCGGAAAATGAAAATAAATACGGCCTTTTAAAATTTAAATGTTCCAGCGATTTCATTCCGTCAACCCCTTTGAACAAGAGCTAATTTCAGGAGTTTGCAAGCAGTTTCATTTAAAACGGAGAGAGCTGCCTTCAGCCAGTGTTTTCTGTTGTACTGACATGAGAGTCAAGGCTCCGAGCTCTCGGTCTGCGAACTACATCACTGAGCCTCTTTTAAAAGCATTTAAATAAAAACACTCCAGCGACTGTACACAATGTAAACAGAATATCATTTTAAAGAGCTATATTAAGCGCATATGAGCTGTTTATGTGGTTTACGGATGAGCTTCGGGGCTGGCGTTTCTTCGTCCGTGTTCACAAAACTACACATTTTAAAGGCATTTAAAAAATAAAAAATAAAAACACTCCAGCGATTGAACAGTAATAGTAGATTAGTGTATTGAAAACGTTAAAATGCTTGCTTATTTGTGCTGCATTTTTGTGGAAACGAATTAGCTAGTAAAGACTGTTTCATGAATATGGTCTCATCGTTTGAACCACATAGTTCAACAAAGCACGGCCGTTTTTAATGACCAACTAATAACTTCTGCTATTTACCTGATTAGAGTTCTCAAAAAAATGCACCTGTATTGAACAAAGCACCTAATCACTCACGTAATATTTTCTTGCTCCCTGTCATTTCGCTGTATTTTATGTTTGATTTAGCACAGTTTCCCTCTTATACTCCGAAAGTTCCCTTAGGCATTTGTGCGCATGCGCACTACTCATAAATGTTGCTTTATAGAGGACGCACAAAAATACTGAATAAAATCATTTATATTTAGGTTAAACGTAGGTTATAGCTTTTACTTCATGTTAGCTTGCAAATTATGCCCAAGAACATAATTTATTAAGCCATATGTCTTGCTAACAAGAAACAATGCTTCTAACCACAGGTCACGTACGAAAAATAATGCCCAGTTTAGGCCATTCCACTCCACTGAAGGGGTGGAGCGGAAAATGAAAATAAATACGGCCTTTTAAAATTTAAATGTTCCAGCGATTTCATTCCGTCAACCCCTTTGAACAAGAGCTAATTTCAGGAGTTTGCAAGCAGTTTCATTTAAAACGGAGAGAGCTGCCTTCAGCCAGTGTTTTCTGTTTTACTGACATGAGAGTCAAGGCTCCGAGCTCTCGGTCTCTTTAAAAGCATTTAAATAAAAACACTCCAGCGACTGTACACAATGTAAACAGAATATCATTTTAAAGAGCTATATTAAGCGCATATGAGCTGTTTATGTGGTTTACGGATGACCTTCGGGGCTGGCGTTTCTTCGTCCGTGTTCACAAAACTACATATTTTAAAGGCATTTAAAAAATAAAAAAACACTCCAGCGATTGAACAATAATTGTAGATTAGTGTATTTAAAACGTTAAAATGCTTGCTTATTTGTGCTGCATTTTTGTGGAAACGAATTAGCTAGTAAAGACTGTTTCATGAATATGGTCTCATCGTTTGAACCACATAGTTCAACAAAGCACGGCCGTTTTTAATGACCAACTAATAACTTCTGCTATTTACCTGATTAGAGTTCTCAAAAAAATGCACCTGTATTGAACAAAGCACCTAATCACTCACGTAATATTTTCTTGCTCCCTGTCATTTCGCTGTATTTTATGTTTGATTTAGCACAGTTTCCCTCTTATACTCCGAAAGTTCCCTTAGGCATTTGTGCGCATGCGCACTACTCATAAATGTTGCTTTATAGAGGACGCACAAAAATACTGAATAAAATCATTTATATTTAGGTTAAACGTAGGTTATAGCTTTTACTTCATGTTAGCTTGCAAATTATGCCCAAGAACATAATTTATTAAGCCATATGTCTTGCTAACAAGAAACAATGCTTCTAACCACAGGTCACGTACGAAAAATAATGCCCAGTTTAGGCCATTCCACTCCACTGAAGGGGTGGAGCGGAAAATGAAAATAAATACGGCCTTTTAAAATTTAAATGTTCCAGCGATTTCATTCCGTCAACCCCTTTGAACAAGAGCTAATTTCAGGAGTTTGCAAGCAGTTTCATTTAAAACGGAGAGAGCTGCCTTCAGCCAGTGTTTTCTGTTTTACTGACATGAGAGTCAAGGCTCCGAGCTCTCGGTCTCTTTAAAAGCATTTAAATAAAAACACTCCAGCGACTGTACACAATGTAAACAGAATATCATTTTAAAGAGCTATATTAAGCGCATATGAGCTGTTTATGTGGTTTACGGATGACCTTCGGGGCTGGCGTTTCTTCGTCCGTGTTCACAAAACTACATATTTTAAAGGCATTTAAAAAATAAAAAAACACTCCAGCGATTGAACAATAATTGTAGATTAGTGTATTTAAAACGTTAAAATGCTTGCTTATTTGTGCTGCATTTTTGTGGAAACGAATTAGCTAGTAAAGACTGTTTCATGAATATGGTCTCATCGTTTGAACCACATAGTTCAACAAAGCACGGCCGTTTTTAATGACCAACTAATAACTTCTGCTATTTACCTGATTAGAGTTCTCAAAAAAATGCACCTGTATTGAACAAAGCACCTAATCACTCACGTAATATTTTCTTGCTCCCTGTCATTTCGCTGTATTTTATGTTTGATTTAGCACAGTTTCCCTCTTATACTCCGAAAGTTCCCTTAGGCATTTGTGCGCATGCGCACTACTCATAAATGTTGCTTTATAGAGGACGCACAAAAATACTGAATAAAATCATTTATATTTAGGTTAAACGTAGGTTATAGCTTTTACTTCATGTTAGCTTGCAAATTATGCCCAAGAACATAATTTATTAAGCCATATGTCTTGCTAACAAGAAACAATGCTTCTAACCACAGGTCACGTACGAAAAATAATGCCCAGTTTAGGCCATTCCACTCCACTGAAGGGGTGGAGCGGAAAATGAAAATAAATACGGCCTTTTAAAATTTAAATGTTCCAGCGATTTCATTCCGTCAACCCCTTTGAACAAGAGCTAATTTCAGGAGTTTGCAAGCAGTTTCATTTAAAACGGAGAGAGCTGCCTTCAGCCAGTGTTTTCTGTTTTACTGACATGAGAGTCAAGGCTCCGAGCTCTCGGTCTCTTTAAAAGCATTTAAATAAAAACACTCCAGCGACTGTACACAATGTAAACAGAATATCATTTTAAAGAGCTATATTAAGCGCATATGAGCTGTTTATGTGGTTTACGGATGACCTTCGGGGCTGGCGTTTCTTCGTCCGTGTTCACAAAACTACATATTTTAAAGGCATTTAAAAAATAAAAAAACACTCCAGCGATTGAACAATAATTGTAGATTAGTGTATTTAAAACGTTAAAATGCTTGCTTATTTGTGCTGCATTTTTGTGGAAACGAATTAGCTAGTAAAGACTGTTTCATGAATATGGTCTCATCGTTTGAACCACATAGTTCAACAAAGCACGGCCGTTTTTAATGACCAACTAATAACTTCTGCTATTTACCTGATTAGAGTTCTCAAAAAAATGCACCTGTATTGAACAAAGCACCTAATCACTCACGTAATATTTTCTTGCTCCCTGTCATTTCGCTGTATTTTATGTTTGATTTAGCACAGTTTCCCTCTTATACTCCGAAAGTTCCCTTAGGCATTTGTGCGCATGCGCACTACTCATAAATGTTGCTTTATAGAGGACGCACAAAAATACTGAATAAAATCATTTATATTTAGGTTAAACGTAGGTTATAGCTTTTACTTCATGTTAGCTTGCAAATTATGCCCAAGAACATAATTTATTAAGCCATATGTCTTGCTAACAAGAAACAATGCTTCTAACCACAGGTCACGTACGAAAAATAATGCCCAGTTTAGGCCATTCCACTCCACTGAAGGGGTGGAGCGGAAAATGAAAATAAATACGGCCTTTTAAAATTTAAATGTTCCAGCGATTTCATTCCGTCAACCCCTTTGAACAAGAGCTAATTTCAGGAGTTTGCAAGCAGTTTCATTTAAAACGGAGAGAGCTGCCTTCAGCCAGTGTTTTCTGTTTTACTGACATGAGAGTCAAGGCTCCGAGCTCTCGGTCTCTTTAAAAGCATTTAAATAAAAACACTCCAGCGACTGTACACAATGTAAACAGAATATCATTTTAAAGAGCTATATTAAGCGCATATGAGCTGTTTATGTGGTTTACGGATGACCTTCGGGGCTGGCGTTTCTTCGTCCGTGTTCACAAAACTACATATTTTAAAGGCATTTAAAAAATAAAAAAACACTCCAGCGATTGAACAATAATTGTAGATTAGTGTATTTAAAACGTTAAAATGCTTGCTTATTTGTGCTGCATTTTTGTGGAAACGAATTAGCTAGTAAAGACTGTTTCATGAATATGGTCTCATCGTTTGAACCACATAGTTCAACAAAGCACGGCCGTTTTTAATGACCAACTAATAACTTCTGCTATTTACCTGATTAGAGTTCTCAAAAAAATGCACCTGTATTGAACAAAGCACCTAATCACTCACGTAATATTTTCTTGCTCCCTGTCATTTCGCTGTATTTTATGTTTGATTTAGCACAGTTTCCCTCTTATACTCCGAAAGTTCCCTTAGGCATTTGTGCGCATGCGCACTACTCATAAATGTTGCTTTATAGAGGACGCACAAAAATACTGAATAAAATCATTTATATTTAGGTTAAACGTAGGTTATAGCTTTTACTTCATGTTAGCTTGCAAATTATGCCCAAGAACATAATTTATTAAGCCATATGTCTTGCTAACAAGAAACAATGCTTCTAACCACAGGTCACGTACGAAAAATAATGCCCAGTTTAGGCCATTCCACTCCACTGAAGGGGTGGAGCGGAAAATGAAAATAAATATGGCCTTTTAAAATTTAAATGTTCCAGCGATTTCATTCCGTCAACCCCTTTGAACAAGAGCTAATTTCAGGAGTTTGCAAGCAGTTTCATTTAAAACGGAGAGAGCTGCCTTCAGCCAGTGTTTTCTGTTTTACTGACATGAGAGTCAAGGCTCCGAGCTCTCGGTCTCTTTAAAAGCATTTAAATAAAAACACTCCAGCGACTGTACACAATGTAAACAGAATATCATTTTAAAGAGCTATATTAAGCGCATATGAGCTGTTTATGTGGTTTACGGATGACCTTCGGGGCTGGCGTTTCTTCGTCCGTGTTCACAAAACTACACATTTTAAAGGCATTTAAAAAATAAAAAATAAAAACACTCCAGCGATTGAACAGTAATAGTAGATTAGTGTATTGAAAACGTTAAAATGCTTGCTTATTTGTGCTGCATTTTTGTGGAAACGAATTAGCTAGTAAAGACTGTTTCATGAATATGGTCTCATCGTTTGAACCACATAGTTCAACAAAGCACGGCCGTTTTTAATGACCAACTAATAACTTCTGCTATTTACCTGATTAGAGTTCTCAAAAAAATGCACCTGTATTGAACAAAGCACCTAATCACTCACGTAATATTTTCTTGCTCCCTGTCATTTCGCTGTATTTTATGTTTGATTTAGCACAGTTTCCCTCTTATACTCCGAAAGTTCCCTTAGGCATTTGTGCGCATGCGCACTACTCATAAATGTTGCTTTATAGAGGACGCACAAAAATACTGAATAAAATCATTTATATTTAGGTTAAACGTAGGTTATAGCTTTTACTTCATGTTAGCTTGCAAATTATGCCCAAGAACATAATTTATTAAGCCATATGTCTTGCTAACAAGAAACAATGCTTCTAACCACAGGTCACGTACGAAAAATAATGCCCAGTTTAGGCCATTCCACTCCACTGAAGGGGTGGAGCGGAAAATGAAAATAAATACGGCCTTTTAAAATTTAAATGTTCCAGCGATTTCATTCCGTCAACCCCTTTGAACAAGAGCTAATTTCAGGAGTTTGCAAGCAGTTTCATTTAAAACGGAGAGAGCTGCCTTCAGCCAGTGTTTTCTGTTTTACTGACATGAGAGTCAAGGCTCCGAGCTCTCGGTCTCTTTAAAAGCATTTAAATAAAAACACTCCAGCGACTGTACACAATGTAAACAGAATATCATTTTAAAGAGCTATATTAAGCGCATATGAGCTGTTTATGTGGTTTACGGATGAGCTTCGGGGCTGGCGTTTCTTCGTCCGTGTTCACAAAACTACACATTTTAAAGGCATTTAAAAAATAAAAAATAAAAACACTCCAGCGATTGAACAGTAATAGTAGATTAGTGTATTGAAAACGTTAAAATGCTTGCTTATTTGTGCTGCATTTTTGTGGAAACGAATTAGCTAGTAAAGACTGTTTCATGAATATGGTCTCATCGTTTGAACCACATAGTTCAACAAAGCACGGCCGTTTTTAATGACCAACTAATAACTTCTGCTATTTACCTGATTAGAGTTCTCAAAAAAATGCACCTGTATTGAACAAAGCACCTAATCACTCACGTAATATTTTCTTGCTCCCTGTCATTTCGCTGTATTTTATGTTTGATTTAGCACAGTTTCCCTCTTATACTCCGAAAGTTCCCTTAGGCATTTGTGCGCATGCGCACTACTCATAAATGTTGCTTTATAGAGGACGCACAAAAATACTGAATAAAATCATTTATATTTAGGTTAAACGTAGGTTATAGCTTTTACTTCATGTTAGCTTGCAAATTATGCCCAAGAACATAATTTATTAAGCCATATGTCTTGCTAACAAGAAACAATGCTTCTAACCACAGGTCACGTACGAAAAATAATGCCCAGTTTAGGCCATTCCACTCCACTGAAGGGGTGGAGCGGAAAATGAAAATAAATACGGCCTTTTAAAATTTAAATGTTCCAGCGATTTCATTCCGTCAACCCCTTTGAACAAGAGCTAATTTCAGGAGTTTGCAAGCAGTTTCATTTAAAACGGAGAGAGCTGTCTTCAGCCAGTGTTTTCTGTTTTACTGACATGAGAGTCAAGGCTCCGAGCTCTCGGTCTGCGAACTACACCACTGAGCCTCTTTAAAAGCATTTAAATAAAAACACTCCAGCGACTGTACACAATGTAAACAGAATATCATTTTAAAGAGCTATATTAAGCGCATATGAGCTGTTTATGTGGTTTACGGATGAGCTTCGGGGCTGGCGTTTCTTCGTCCGTGTTCACAAAACTACATATTTTAAAGGCATTAAAAATAATAAAAAATAAAACACTCCAGCGATTGAACAATAATTGTAGATTAGTGTTTTTAAAACGTTAAAATGCTTGCTTATTTGTGCAGCATTTTTGTGGAAACGAATAAGCTAGTAAAGACTGTTTCATATGGTCTCATCGTTTGAACCACGTTAGTTCAACAAAGTACGGCTGTTGTTAACCTCACCAATAACTTATGCTATTTAACTGATTAGAGCTCTCAAAAAAATGCACCTGTATTGAACAAAGCACCTAATCACTCACGTAATATTTTCTTGCTCCCTGTCATTTCGCTGTATTTTATGTTTGATTTAGCACAGTTTCCCTCTTATACTCCGAAAGTTCCCTTAGGCATTTGTGCGCATGCGCACTACTCATAAATGGTGCTTTATAGAGGACGCACAAAAATACTGAATAAAATCATTTATATTTAGGTTAAACGTAGGTTATAGCTTTTACTGCATGTTAGCTTGCAAATTATGCCCAAGAACATAATTTATTAAGCCATATGTCTTGCTAACAAGAAACAATGCTTCTAACCACAGGTCACGTACGAAAAATAATGCCCAGTTTAGGCCATTCCACTCCACTGAAGGGGTTTAGCGGAAAATGAAAATAAATACGGCCTTTTAAAATTTAAATGTTCCAGCGATTTCATTCCGTCAACCCCTTTGAACAAGAGCTAATTTCAGGAGTTTGCAAGCAGTTTCATTTAAAACGGAGAGAGCTGCCTTCAGCCAGTGTTTTCTGTTGTACTGACATGAGAGTCAAGGCTCCGAGCTCTCGGTCTGCGAACTACATCACTGAGCCTCTTTTAAAAGCATTTAAATAAAAACACTCCAGCGACTGTACGCAATGTAAACATAATATCATTTTAAAGAGCTATATTAAGCGCATATGAGCTGCTTTATATGGTTTACGGATGAGCTTCGGGGCTGGCGTTTCTTCGTCCGTGTTCACAAAACTACACATTTTAAAGGCATTTAAAAAATAAAAAATAAAAACACTCCAGCGATTGAACAGTAATAGTAGATTAGTGTATTGAAAACGTTAAAATGCTTGCTTATTTGTGCTGCATTTTTGTGGAAACGAATTAGCTAGTAAAGACTGTTTCATGAATATGGTCTCATCGTTTGAACCACATAGTTCAACAAAGCACGGCCGTTTTTAATGACCAACTAATAACTTCTGCTATTTACCTGATTAGAGTTCTCAAAAAAATGCACCTGTATTGAACAAAGCACCTAATCACTCACGTAATATTTTCTTGCTCCCTGTCATTTCGCTGTATTTTATGTTTGATTTAGCACAGTTTCCCTCTTATACTCCGAAAGTTCCCTTAGGCATTTGTGCGCATGCGCACTACTCATAAATGTTGCTTTATAGAGGACGCACAAAAATACTGAATAAAATCATTTATATTTAGGTTAAACGTAGGTTATAGCTTTTACTTCATGTTAGCTTGCAAATTATGCCCAAGAACATAATTTATTAAGCCATATGTCTTGCTAACAAGAAACAATGCTTCTAACCACAGGTCACGTACGAAAAATAATGCCCAGTTTAGGCCATTCCACTCCACTGAAGGGGTGGAGCGGAAAATGAAAATAAATACGGCCTTTTAAAATTTAAATGTTCCAGCGATTTCATTCCGTCAACCCCTTTGAACAAGAGCTAATTTCAGGAGTTTGCAAGCAGTTTCATTTAAAACGGAGAGAGCTGCCTTCAGCCAGTGTTTTCTGTTTTACTGACATGAGAGTCAAGGCTCCGAGCTCTCGGTCTCTTTAAAAGCATTTAAATAAAAACACTCCAGCGACTGTACACAATGTAAACAGAATATCATTTTAAAGAGCTATATTAAGCGCATATGAGCTGTTTATGCGGTTTACGGATGAGCTTCGGGGCTGGCGTTTCTTCGTCCGTGTTCACAAAACTACACATTTTAAAGGCATTTAAAAAATAAAAAATAAAAACACTCCAGCGATTGAACAGTAATAGTAGATTAGTGTATTGAAAACGTTAAAATGCTTGCTTATTTGTGCTGCATTTTTGTGGAAACGAATTAGCTAGTAAAGACTGTTTCATGAATATGGTCTCATCGTTTGAACCACATAGTTCAACAAAGCACGGCCGTTTTTAATGACCAACTAATAACTTCTGCTATTTACCTGATTAGAGTTCTCAAAAAAATGCACCTGTATTGAACAAAGCACCTAATCACTCACGTAATATTTTCTTGCTCCCTGTCATTTCGCTGTATTTTATGTTTGATTTAGCACAGTTTCCCTCTTATACTCCGAAAGTTCCCTTAGGCATTTGTGCGCATGCGCACTACTCATAAATGTTGCTTTATAGAGGACGCACAAAAATACTGAATAAAATCATTTATATTTAGGTTAAACGTAGGTTATAGCTTTTACTTCATGTTAGCTTGCAAATTATGCCCAAGAACATAATTTATTAAGCCATATGTCTTGCTAACAAGAAACAATGCTTCTAACCACAGGTCACGTACGAAAAATAATGCCCAGTTTAGGCCATTCCACTCCACTGAAGGGGTGGAGCGGAAAATGAAAATAAATACGGCCTTTTAAAATTTAAATGTTCCAGCGATTTCATTCCGTCAACCCCTTTGAACAAGAGCTAATTTCAGGAGTTTGCAAGCAGTTTCATTTAAAACGGAGAGAGCTGCCTTCAGCCAGTGTTTTCTGTTTTACTGACATGAGAGTCAAGGCTCCGAGCTCTCGGTCTCTTTAAAAGCATTTAAATAAAAACACTCCAGCGACTGTACACAATGTAAACAGAATATCATTTTAAAGAGCTATATTAAGCGCATATGAGCTGTTTATGTGGTTTACGGATGACCTTCGGGGCTGGCGTTTCTTCGTCCGTGTTCACAAAACTACATATTTTAAAGGCATTTAAAAAATAAAAAAACACTCCAGCGATTGAACAATAATTGTAGATTAGTGTATTTAAAACGTTAAAATGCTTGCTTATTTGTGCTGCATTTTTGTGGAAACGAATTAGCTAGTAAAGACTGTTTCATGAATATGGTCTCATCGTTTGAACCACATAGTTCAACAAAGCACGGCCGTTTTTAATGACCAACTAATAACTTCTGCTATTTACCTGATTAGAGTTCTCAAAAAAATGCACCTGTATTGAACAAAGCACCTAATCACTCACGTAATATTTTCTTGCTCCCTGTCATTTCGCTGTATTTTATGTTTGATTTAGCACAGTTTCCCTCTTATACTCCGAAAGTTCCCTTAGGCATTTGTGCGCATGCGCACTACTCATAAATGTTGCTTTATAGAGGACGCACAAAAATACTGAATAAAATCATTTATATTTAGGTTAAACGTAGGTTATAGCTTTTACTTCATGTTAGCTTGCAAATTATGCCCAAGAACATAATTTATTAAGCCATATGTCTTGCTAACAAGAAACAATGCTTCTAACCACAGGTCACGTACGAAAAATAATGCCCAGTTTAGGCCATTCCACTCCACTGAAGGGGTGGAGCGGAAAATGAAAATAAATACGGCCTTTTAAAATTTAAATGTTCCAGCGATTTCATTCCGTCAACCCCTTTGAACAAGAGCTAATTTCAGGAGTTTGCAAGCAGTTTCATTTAAAACGGAGAGAGCTGCCTTCAGCCAGTGTTTTCTGTTTTTACTGACATGAGAGTCAAGGCTCCGAGCTCTCGGTCTCTTTAAAAGCATTTAAATAAAAACACTCCAGCGACTGTACACAATGTAAACAGAATATCATTTTAAAGAGCTATATTAAGCGCATATGAGCTGTTTATGTGGTTTACGGATGAGCTTCGGGGCTGGCGTTTCTTCGTCCGTGTTCACAAAACTACACATTTTAAAGGCATTTAAAAAATAAAAAATAAAAACACTCCAGCGATTGAACAGTAATAGTAGATTAGTGTATTGAAAACGTTAAAATGCTTGCTTATTTGTGCTGCATTTTTGTGGAAACGAATTAGCTAGTAAAGACTGTTTCATGAATATGGTCTCATCGTTTGAACCACATAGTTCAACAAAGCACGGCCGTTTTTAATGACCAACTAATAACTTCTGCTATTTACCTGATTAGAGTTCTCAAAAAAATGCACCTGTATTGAACAAAGCACCTAATCACTCACGTAATATTTTCTTGCTCCCTGTCATTTCGCTGTATTTTATGTTTGATTTAGCACAGTTTCCCTCTTATACTCCGAAAGTTCCCTTAGGCATTTGTGCGCATGCGCACTACTCATAAATGTTGCTTTATAGAGGACGCACAAAAATACTGAATAAAATCATTTATATTTAGGTTAAACGTAGGTTATAGCTTTTACTTCATGTTAGCTTGCAAATTATGCCCAAGAACATAATTTATTAAGCCATATGTCTTGCTAACAAGAAACAATGCTTCTAACCACAGGTCACGTACGAAAAATAATGCCCAGTTTAGGCCATTCCACTCCACTGAAGGGGTGGAGCGGAAAATGAAAATAAATACGGCCTTTTAAAATTTAAATGTTCCAGCGATTTCATTCCGTCAACCCCTTTGAACAAGAGCTAATTTCAGGAGTTTGCAAGCAGTTTCATTTAAAACGGAGAGAGCTGCCTTCAGCCAGTGTTTTCTGTTTTACTGACATGAGAGTCAAGGCTCCGAGCTCTCGGTCTCTTTAAAAGCATTTAAATAAAAACACTCCAGCGACTGTACACAATGTAAACAGAATATCATTTTAAAGAGCTATATTAAGCGCATATGAGCTGTTTATGTGGTTTACGGATGAGCTTCGGGGCTGGCGTTTCTTCGTCCGTGTTCACAAAACTACACATTTTAAAGGCATTTAAAAAATAAAAAATAAAAACACTCCAGCGATTGAACAGTAATAGTAGATTAGTGTATTGAAAACGTTAAAATGCTTGCTTATTTGTGCTGCATTTTTGTGGAAACGAATTAGCTAGTAAAGACTGTTTCATGAATATGGTCTCATCGTTTGAACCACATAGTTCAACAAAGCACGGCCGTTTTTAATGACCAACTAATAACTTCAGCTATTTACCTGATTAGAGTTCTCAAAAAAAGCAACTGTATTGAACATAGCAACTAATCACTCATTTAATATTTTTTATTCCCTGTCATTTCGCTGTATTTTATGTTTGATTTAGCACAGTTTCCCTCTTATACTCCGAAAGTTCCCTTAGGCATTTGTGCGCATGCGCACTACTCATAAATGTTGCTTTATAGAGGACGCACAAAAATACTGAATAAAATCATTTATATTTAGGTTAAACGTAGGTTATAGCTTTTACTTCATGTTAGCTTGCAAATTATGCCCAAGAACATAATTTATTAAGGCATATGTCTTGCTAACAAGAAACAATGCTTCTAACCACAGGTCACATACGAAAAATAATGCCCAGTTTAGGCCATTCCACTCCACTGAAGGGGTGGAGCGGAAAATGAAAATAAATACGGCCTTTTAAAATTTAAATGTTCCAGCGATTTCATTCCGTCAACCCCTTTGAACAAGAGCTAATTTCAGGAGTTTGCAAGCAGTTTCATTTAAAACGGAGAGAGCTGTCTTCAGCCAGTGTTTTCTGTTTTACTGACATGAGAGTCAAGGCTCCGAGCTCTCGGTCTGCGAACTACACCACTGAGCCTCTTTAAAAGCATTTAAATAAAAACACTCCAGCGACTGTACACAATGTAAACAGAATATCATTTTAAAGAGCTATATTAAGCGCATATGAGCTGTTTATGTGGTTTACGGATGAGCTTCGGGGCTGGCGTTTCTTCGTCCGTGTTCACAAAACTACATATTTTAAAGGCATTAAAAATAATAAAAAATAAAACACTCCAGCGATTGAACAATAATTGTAGATTAGTGTTTTTAAAACGTTAAAATGCTTGCTTATTTGTGCAGCATTTTTGTGGAAACGAATAAGCTAGTAAAGACTGTTTCATATGGTCTCATCGTTTGAACCACGTTAGTTCAACAAAGTACGGCTGTTGTTAACCTCACCAATAACTTATGCTATTTACCTGATTAGAGCTCTCAAAAAAATGCACCTGTATTGAACAAAGCACCTAATCACTCACGTAATATTTTCTTGCTCCCTGTCATTTCGCTGTATTTTATGTTTGATTTAGCACAGTTTCCCTCTTATACTCCGAAAGTTCCCTTAGGCATTTGTGCGCATGCGCACTACTCATAAATGGTGCTTTATAGAGGACGCACAAAAATACTGAATAAAATCATTTATATTTAGGTTAAACGTAGGTTATAGCTTTTACTGCATGTTAGCTTGCAAATTATGCCCAAGAACATAATTTATTAAGCCATATGTCTTGCTAACAAGAAACAATGCTTCTAACCACAGGTCACGTACGAAAAATAATGCCCAGTTTAGGCCATTCCACTCCACTGAAGGGGTTTAGCGGAAAATGAAAATAAATACGGCCTTTTAAAATTTAAATGTTCCAGCGATTTCATTCCGTCAACCCCTTTGAACAAGAGCTAATTTCAGGAGTTTGCAAGCAGTTTCATTTAAAACGGAGAGAGCTGCCTTCAGCCAGTGTTTTCTGTTGTACTGACATGAGAGTCAAGGCTCCGAGCTCTCGGTCTCTTTAAAAGCATTTAAATAAAAACACTCCAGCGACTGTACACAATGTAAACAGAATATCATTTTAAAGAGCTATATTAAGCGCATATGAGCTGTTTATGTGGTTTACGGATGACCTTCGGGGCTGGCGTTTCTTCGTCCGTGTTCACAAAACTACATATTTTAAAGGCATTTAAAAAATAAAAAAAACACTCCAGCGATTGAACAATAATTGTAGATTAGTGTATTTAAAACGTTAAAATGCTTGCTTATTTGTGCTGCATTTTTGTGGAAACGAATTAGCTAGTAAAGACTGTTTCATGAATATGGTCTCATCGTTTGAACCACATAGTTCAACAAAGCACGGCCGTTTTTAATGACCAACTAATAACTTCTGCTATTTACCTGATTAGAGTTCTCAAAAAAATGCACCTGTATTGAACAAAGCACCTAATCACTCACGTAATATTTTCTTGCTCCCTGTCATTTCGCTGTATTTTATGTTTGATTTAGCACAGTTTCCCTCTTATACTCCGAAAGTTCCCTTAGGCATTTGTGCGCATGCGCACTACTCATAAATGTTGCTTTATAGAGGACGCACAAAAATACTGAATAAAATCATTTATATTTAGGTTAAACGTAGGTTATAGCTTTTACTTCATGTTAGCTTGCAAATTATGCCCAAGAACATAATTTATTAAGCCATATGTCTTGCTAACAAGAAACAATGCTTCTAACCACAGGTCACGTACGAAAAATAATGCCCAGTTTAGGCCATTCCACTCCACTGAAGGGGTGGAGCGGAAAATGAAAATAAATACGGCCTTTTAAAATTTAAATGTTCCAGCGATTTCATTCCGTCAACCCCTTTGAACAAGAGCTAATTTCAGGAGTTTGCAAGCAGTTTCATTTAAAACGGAGAGAGCTGCCTTCAGCCAGTGTTTTCTGTTTTACTGACATGAGAGTCAAGGCTCCGAGCTCTCGGTCTCTTTAAAAGCATTTAAATAAAAACACTCCAGCGACTGTACACAATGTAAACAGAATATCATTTTAAAGAGCTATATTAAGCGCATATGAGCTGTTTATGTGGTTTACGGATGAGCTTCGGGGCTGGCGTTTCTTCGTCCGTGTTCACAAAACTACACATTTTAAAGGCATTTAAAAAATAAAAAATAAAAACACTCCAGCGATTGAACAGTAATAGTAGATTAGTGTATTGAAAACGTTAAAATGCTTGCTTATTTGTGCTGCATTTTTGTGGAAACGAATTAGCTAGTAAAGACTGTTTCATGAATATGGTCTCATCGTTTGAACCACATAGTTCAACAAAGCACGGCCGTTTTTAATGACCAACTAATAACTTCTGCTATTTACCTGATTAGAGTTCTCAAAAAAATGCACCTGTATTGAACAAAGCACCTAATCACTCACGTAATATTTTCTTGCTCCCTGTCATTTCGCTGTATTTTATGTTTGATTTAGCACAGTTTCCCTCTTATACTCCGAAAGTTCCCTTAGGCATTTGTGCGCATGCGCACTACTCATAAATGTTGCTTTATAGAGGACGCACAAAAATACTGAATAAAATCATTTATATTTAGGTTAAACGTAGGTTATAGCTTTTACTTCATGTTAGCTTGCAAATTATGCCCAAGAACATAATTTATTAAGCCATATGTCTTGCTAACAAGAAACAATGCTTCTAACCACAGGTCACGTACGAAAAATAATGCCCAGTTTAGGCCATTCCACTCCACTGAAGGGGTGGAGCGGAAAATGAAAATAAATACGGCCTTTTAAAATTTAAATGTTCCAGCGATTTCATTCCGTCAACCCCTTTGAACAAGAGCTAATTTCAGGAGTTTGCAAGCAGTTTCATTTAAAACGGAGAGAGCTGCCTTCAGCCAGTGTTTTCTGTTTTACTGACATGAGAGTCAAGGCTCCGAGCTCTCGGTCTCTTTAAAAGCATTTAAATAAAAACACTCCAGCGACTGTACACAATGTAAACAGAATATCATTTTAAAGAGCTATATTAAGCGCATATGAGCTGTTTATGTGGTTTACGGATGACCTTCGGGGCTGGCGTTTCTTCGTCCGTGTTCACAAAACTACACATTTTAAAGGCATTTAAAAAATAAAAAATAAAAACACTCCAGCGATTGAACAGTAATAGTAGATTAGTGTATTGAAAACGTTAAAATGCTTGCTTATTTGTGCTGCATTTTTGTGGAAACGAATTAGCTAGTAAAGACTGTTTCATGAATATGGTCTCATCGTTTGAACCACATAGTTCAACAAAGCACGGCCGTTTTTAATGACCAACTAATAACTTCTGCTATTTACCTGATTAGAGTTCTCAAAAAAATGCACCTGTATTGAACAAAGCACCTAATCACTCACGTAATATTTTCTTGCTCCCTGTCATTTCGCTGTATTTTATGTTTGATTTAGCACAGTTTCCCTCTTATACTCCGAAAGTTCCCTTAGGCATTTGTGCGCATGCGCACTACTCATAAATGTTGCTTTATAGAGGACGCACAAAAATACTGAATAAAATCATTTATATTTAGGTTAAACGTAGGTTATAGCTTTTACTTCATGTTAGCTTGCAAATTATGCCCAAGAACATAATTTATTAAGCCATATGTCTTGCTAACAAGAAACAATGCTTCTAACCACAGGTCACGTACGAAAAATAATGCCCAGTTTAGGCCATTCCACTCCACTGAAGGGGTGGAGCGGAAAATGAAAATAAATACGGCCTTTTAAAATTTAAATGTTCCAGCGATTTCATTCCGTCAACCCCTTTGAACAAGAGCTAATTTCAGGAGTTTGCAAGCAGTTTCATTTAAAACGGAGAGAGCTGCCTTCAGCCAGTGTTTTCTGTTTTACTGACATGAGAGTCAAGGCTCCGAGCTCTCGGTCTCTTTAAAAGCATTTAAATAAAAACACTCCAGCGACTGTACACAATGTAAACAGAATATCATTTTAAAGAGCTATATTAAGCGCATATGAGCTGTTTATGTGGTTTACGGATGAGCTTCGGGGCTGGCGTTTCTTCGTCCGTGTTCACAAAACTACACATTTTAAAGGCATTTAAAAAATAAAAAATAAAAACACTCCAGCGATTGAACAGTAATAGTAGATTAGTGTATTGAAAACGTTAAAATGCTTGCTTATTTGTGCTGCATTTTTGTGGAAACGAATTAGCTAGTAAAGACTGTTTCATGAATATGGTCTCATCGTTTGAACCACATAGTTCAACAAAGCACGGCCGTTTTTAATGACCAACTAATAACTTCAGCTATTTACCTGATTAGAGTTCTCAAAAAAAGCAACTGTATTGAACATAGCAACTAATCACTCATTTAATATTTTTTATTCCCTGTCATTTCGCTGTATTTTATGTTTGATTTAGCACAGTTTCCCTCTTATACTCCGAAAGTTCCCTTAGGCATTTGTGCGCATGCGCACTACTCATAAATGTTGCTTTATAGAGGACGCACAAAAATACTGAATAAAATCATTTATATTTAGGTTAAACGTAGGTTATAGCTTTTACTTCATGTTAGCTTGCAAATTATGCCCAAGAACATAATTTATTAAGGCATATGTCTTGCTAACAAGAAACAATGCTTCTAACCACAGGTCACATACGAAAAATAATGCCCAGTTTAGGCCATTCCACTCCACTGAAGGGGTGGAGCGGAAAATGAAAATAAATACGGCCTTTTAAAATTTAAATGTTCCAGCGATTTCATTCCGTCAACCCCTTTGAACAAGAGCTAATTTCAGGAGTTTGCAAGCAGTTTCATTTAAAACGGAGAGAGCTGTCTTCAGCCAGTGTTTTCTGTTTTACTGACATGAGAGTCAAGGCTCCGAGCTCTCGGTCTGCGAACTACACCACTGAGCCTCTTTAAAAGCATTTAAATAAAAACACTCCAGCGACTGTACACAATGTAAACAGAATATCATTTTAAAGAGCTATATTAAGCGCATATGAGCTGTTTATGTGGTTTACGGATGAGCTTCGGGGCTGGCGTTTCTTCGTCCGTGTTCACAAAACTACATATTTTAAAGGCATTAAAAATAATAAAAAATAAAACACTCCAGCGATTGAACAATAATTGTAGATTAGTGTTTTTAAAACGTTAAAATGCTTGCTTATTTGTGCAGCATTTTTGTGGAAACGAATAAGCTAGTAAAGACTGTTTCATATGGTCTCATCGTTTGAACCACGTTAGTTCAACAAAGTACGGCTGTTGTTAACCTCACCAATAACTTATGCTATTTACCTGATTAGAGCTCTCAAAAAAATGCACCTGTATTGAACAAAGCACCTAATCACTCACGTAATATTTTCTTGCTCCCTGTCATTTCGCTGTATTTTATGTTTGATTTAGCACAGTTTCCCTCTTATACTCCGAAAGTTCCCTTAGGCATTTGTGCGCATGCGCACTACTCATAAATGGTGCTTTATAGAGGACGCACAAAAATACTGAATAAAATCATTTATATTTAGGTTAAACGTAGGTTATAGCTTTTACTGCATGTTAGCTTGCAAATTATGCCCAAGAACATAATTTATTAAGCCATATGTCTTGCTAACAAGAAACAATGCTTCTAACCACAGGTCACGTACGAAAAATAATGCCCAGTTTAGGCCATTCCACTCCACTGAAGGGGTTTAGCGGAAAATGAAAATAAATACGGCCTTTTAAAATTTAAATGTTCCAGCGATTTCATTCCGTCAACCCCTTTGAACAAGAGCTAATTTCAGGAGTTTGCAAGCAGTTTCATTTAAAACGGAGAGAGCTGCCTTCAGCCAGTGTTTTCTGTTGTACTGACATGAGAGTCAAGGCTCCGAGCTCTCGGTCTCTTTAAAAGCATTTAAATAAAAACACTCCAGCGACTGTACACAATGTAAACAGAATATCATTTTAAAGAGCTATATTAAGCGCATATGAGCTGTTTATGTGGTTTACGGATGACCTTCGGGGCTGGCGTTTCTTCGTCCGTGTTCACAAAACTACATATTTTAAAGGCATTTAAAAAATAAAAAAAACACTCCAGCGATTGAACAATAATTGTAGATTAGTGTATTTAAAACGTTAAAATGCTTGCTTATTTGTGCTGCATTTTTGTGGAAACGAATTAGCTAGTAAAGACTGTTTCATGAATATGGTCTCATCGTTTGAACCACATAGTTCAACAAAGCACGGCCGTTTTTAATGACCAACTAATAACTTCTGCTATTTACCTGATTAGAGTTCTCAAAAAAATGCACCTGTATTGAACAAAGCACCTAATCACTCACGTAATATTTTCTTGCTCCCTGTCATTTCGCCGTATTTTATGTTTGATTTAGCACAGTTTCCCTCTTATACTCCGAAAGTTCCCTTAGGCATTTGTGCGCATGCGCACTACTCATAAATGTTGCTTTATAGAGGACGCACAAAAATACTGAATAAAATCATTTATATTTAGGTTAAACGTAGGTTATAGCTTTTACTTCATGTTAGCTTGCAAATTATGCCCAAGAACATAATTTATTAAGCCATATGTCTTGCTAACAAGAAACAATGCTTCTAACCACAGGTCACGTACGAAAAATAATGCCCAGTTTAGGCCATTCCACTCCACTGAAGGGGTGGAGCGGAAAATGAAAATAAATACGGCCTTTTAAAATTTAAATGTTCCAGCGATTTCATTCCGTCAACCCCTTTGAACAAGAGCTAATTTCAGGAGTTTGCAAGCAGTTTCATTTAAAACGGAGAGAGCTGCCTTCAGCCAGTGTTTTCTGTTTTACTGACATGAGAGTCAAGGCTCCGAGCTCTCGGTCTCTTTAAAAGCATTTAAATAAAAACACTCCAGCGACTGTACACAATGTAAACAGAATATCATTTTAAAGAGCTATATTAAGCGCATATGAGCTGTTTATGTGGTTTACGGATGAGCTTCGGGGCTGGCGTTTCTTCGTCCGTGTTCACAAAACTACACATTTTAAAGGCATTTAAAAAAATAAAAAATAAAAACACTCCAGCGATTGAACAGTAATAGTAGATTAGTGTATTGAAAACGTTAAAATGCTTGCTTATTTGTGCTGCATTTTTGTGGAAACGAATTAGCTAGTAAAGACTGTTTCATGAATATGGTCTCATCGTTTGAACCACATAGTTCAACAAAGCACGGCCGTTTTTAATGACCAACTAATAACTTCAGCTATTTACCTGATTAGAGTTCTCAAAAAAAGCAACTGTATTGAACATAGCAACTAATCACTCATTTAATATTTTTTATTCCCTGTCATTTCGCTGTATTTTATGTTTGATTTAGCACAGTTTCCCTCTTATACTCCGAAAGTTCCCTTAGGCATTTGTGCGCATGCGCACTACTCATAAATGTTGCTTTATAGAGGACGCACAAAAATACTGAATAAAATCATTTATATTTAGGTTAAACGTAGGTTATAGCTTTTACTTCATGTTAGCTTGCAAATTATGCCCAAGAACATAATTTATTAAGGCATATGTCTTGCTAACAAGAAACAATGCTTCTAACCACAGGTCACGTACGAAAAATAATGCCCAGTTTAGGCCATTCCACTCCACTGAAGGGGTGGAGCGGAAAATGAAAATAAATACGGCCTTTTAAAATTTAAATGTTCCAGCGATTTCATTCCGTCAACCCCTTTGAACAAGAGCTAATTTCAGGAGTTTGCAAGCAGTTTCATTTAAAACGGAGAGAGCTGTCTTCAGCCAGTGTTTTCTGTTTTACTGACATGAGAGTCAAGGCTCCGAGCTCTCGGTCTGCGAACTACACCACTGAGCCTCTTTAAAAGCATTTAAATAAAAACACTCCAGCGACTGTACACAATGTAAACAGAATATCATTTTAAAGAGCTATATTAAGCGCATATGAGCTGTTTATGTGGTTTACGGATGACCTTCGGGGCTGGCGTTTCTTCGTCCGTGTTCACAAAACTACATATTTTAAAGGCATTAAAAATAATAAAAAATAAAACACTCCAGCGATTGAACAATAATTGTAGATTAGTGTTTTTAAAACGTTAAAATGCTTGCTTATTTGTGCAGCATTTTTGTGGAAACGAATAAGCTAGTAAAGACTGTTTCATATGGTCTCATCGTTTGAACCACGTTAGTTCAACAAAGTACGGCTGTTGTTAACCTCACCAATAACTTATGCTATTTAACTGATTAGAGCTCTCAAAAAAATGCACCTGTATTGAACAAAGCACCTAATCACTCACGTAATATTTTCTTGCTCCCTGTCATTTCGCTGTATTTTATGTTTGATTTAGCACAGTTTCCCTCTTATACTCCGAAAGTTCCCTTAGGCATTTGTGCGCATGCGCACTACTCATAAATGGTGCTTTATAGAGGACGCACAAAAATACTGAATAAAATCATTTATATTTAGGTTAAACGTAGGTTATAGCTTTTACTGCATGTTAGCTTGCAAATTATGCCCAAGAACATAATTTATTAAGCCATATGTCTTGCTAACAAGAAACAATGCTTCTAACCACAGGTCACGTACGAAAAATAATGCCCAGTTTAGGCCATTCCACTCCACTGAAGGGGTTTAGCGGAAAATGAAAATAAATACGGCCTTTTAAAATTTAAATGTTCCAGCGATTTCATTCCGTCAACCCCTTTGAACAAGAGCTAATTTCAGGAGTTTGCAAGCAGTTTCATTTAAAACGGAGAGAGCTGCCTTCAGCCAGTGTTTTCTGTTGTACTGACATGAGAGTCAAGGCTCCGAGCTCTCGGTCTGCGAACTACATCACTGAGCCTCTTTTAAAAGCATTTAAATAAAAACACTCCAGCGACTGTACGCAATTTAAACATAATATCATTTTAAAGAGCTATATTAAGCGCATATGAGCTGCTTTATATGGTTTACGGATGAGCTTCGGGGCTGGCGTTTCTTCCTCCGTGTTCACAAAACTACACATTTTAAAGGCATTTAAAAAATAAAAAATAAAAACACTCCAGCGATTGAACAGTAATAGTAGATTAGTGTATTGAAAACGTTAAAATGCTTGCTTATTTGTGCTGCATTTTTGTGGAAACGAATTAGCTAGTAAAGACTGTTTCATGAATATGGTCTCATCGTTTGAACCACATAGTTCAACAAAGCACGGCCGTTTTTAATGACCAACTAATAACTTCTGCTATTTACCTGATTAGAGTTCTCAAAAAAATGCACCTGTATTGAACAAAGCACCTAATCACTCACGTAATATTTTCTTGCTCCCTGTCATTTCGCTGTATTTTATGTTTGATTTAGCACAGTTTCCCTCTTATACTCCGAAAGTTCCCTTAGGCATTTGTGCGCATGCGCACTACTCATAAATGTTGCTTTATAGAGGACGCACAAAAATACTGAATAAAATCATTTATATTTAGGTTAAACGTAGGTTATAGCTTTTACTTCATGTTAGCTTGCAAATTATGCCCAAGAACATAATTTATTAAGCCATATGTCTTGCTAACAAGAAACAATGCTTCTAACCACAGGTCACGTACGAAAAATAATGCCCAGTTTAGGCCATTCCACTCCACTGAAGGGGTGGAGCGGAAAATGAAAATAAATACGGCCTTTTAAAATTTAAATGTTCCAGCGATTTCATTCCGTCAACCCCTTTGAACAAGAGCTAATTTCAGGAGTTTGCAAGCAGTTTCATTTAAAACGGAGAGAGCTGCCTTCAGCCAGTGTTTTCTGTTTTACTGACATGAGAGTCAAGGCTCCGAGCTCTCGGTCTCTTTAAAAGCATTTAAATAAAAACACTCCAGCGACTGTACACAATGTAAACAGAATATCATTTTAAAGAGCTATATTAAGCGCATATGAGCTGTTTATGTGGTTTACGGATGAGCTTCGGGGCTGGCGTTTCTTCGTCCGTGTTCACAAAACTACACATTTTAAAGGCATTTAAAAAATAAAAAATAAAAACACTCCAGCGATTGAACAGTAATAGTAGATTAGTGTATTGAAAACGTTAAAATGCTTGCTTATTTGTGCTGCATTTTTGTGGAAACGAATTAGCTAGTAAAGACTGTTTCATGAATATGGTCTCATCGTTTGAACCACATAGTTCAACAAAGCACGGCCGTTTTTAATGACCAACTAATAACTTCTGCTATTTACCTGATTAGAGTTCTCAAAAAAATGCACCTGTATTGAACAAAGCACCTAATCACTCACGTAATATTTTCTTGCTCCCTGTCATTTCGCTGTATTTTATGTTTGATTTAGCACAGTTTCCCTCTTATACTCCGAAAGTTCCCTTAGGCATTTGTGCGCATGCGCACTACTCATAAATGTTGCTTTATAGAGGACGCACAAAAATACTGAATAAAATCATTTATATTTAGGTTAAACGTAGGTTATAGCTTTTACTTCATGTTAGCTTGCAAATTATGCCCAAGAACATAATTTATTAAGCCATATGTCTTGCTAACAAGAAACAATGCTTCTAACCACAGGTCACGTACGAAAAATAATGCCCAGTTTAGGCCATTCCACTCCACTGAAGGGGTGGAGCGGAAAATGAAAATAAATACGGCCTTTTAAAATTTAAATGTTCCAGCGATTTCATTCCGTCAACCCCTTTGAACAAGAGCTAATTTCAGGAGTTTGCAAGCAGTTTCATTTAAAACGGAGAGAGCTGCCTTCAGCCAGTGTTTTCTGTTTTACTGACATGAGAGTCAAGGCTCCGAGCTCTCGGTCTCTTTAAAAGCATTTAAATAAAAACACTCCAGCGACTGTACACAATGTAAACAGAATATCATTTTAAAGAGCTATATTAAGCGCATATGAGCTGTTTATGTGGTTTACGGATGACCTTCGGGGCTGGCGTTTCTTCGTCCGTGTTCACAAAACTACATATTTTAAAGGCATTTAAAAAATAAAAAAACACTCCAGCGATTGAACAATAATTGTAGATTAGTGTATTTAAAACGTTAAAATGCTTGCTTATTTGTGCTGCATTTTTGTGGAAACGAATTAGCTAGTAAAGACTGTTTCATGAATATGGTCTCATCGTTTGAACCACATAGTTCAACAAAGCACGGCCGTTTTTAATGACCAACTAATAACTTCTGCTATTTACCTGATTAGAGTTCTCAAAAAAATGCACCTGTATTGAACAAAGCACCTAATCACTCACGTAATATTTTCTTGCTCCCTGTCATTTCGCTGTATTTTATGTTTGATTTAGCACAGTTTCCCTCTTATACTCCGAAAGTTCCCTTAGGCATTTGTGCGCATGCGCACTACTCATAAATGTTGCTTTATAGAGGACGCACAAAAATACTGAATAAAATCATTTATATTTAGGTTAAACGTAGGTTATAGCTTTTACTTCATGTTAGCTTGCAAATTATGCCCAAGAACATAATTTATTAAGCCATATGTCTTGCTAACAAGAAACAATGCTTCTAACCACAGGTCACGTACGAAAAATAATGCCCAGTTTAGGCCATTCCACTCCACTGAAGGGGTGGAGCGGAAAATGAAAATAAATACGGCCTTTTAAAATTTAAATGTTCCAGCGATTTCATTCCGTCAACCCCTTTGAACAAGAGCTAATTTCAGGAGTTTGCAAGCAGTTTCATTTAAAACGGAGAGAGCTGCCTTCAGCCAGTGTTTTCTGTTTTACTGACATGAGAGTCAAGGCTCCGAGCTCTCGGTCTCTTTAAAAGCATTTAAATAAAAACACTCCAGCGACTGTACACAATGTAAACAGAATATCATTTTAAAGAGCTATATTAAGCGCATATGAGCTGTTTATGTGGTTTACGGATGAGCTTCGGGGCTGGCGTTTCTTCGTCCGTGTTCACAAAACTACACATTTTAAAGGCATTTAAAAAATAAAAAATAAAAACACTCCAGCGATTGAACAGTAATAGTAGATTAGTGTATTGAAAACGTTAAAATGCTTGCTTATTTGTGCTGCATTTTTGTGGAAACGAATTAGCTAGTAAAGACTGTTTCATGAATATGGTCTCATCGTTTGAACCACATAGTTCAACAAAGCACGGCCGTTTTTAATGACCAACTAATAACTTCTGCTATTTACCTGATTAGAGTTCTCAAAAAAATGCACCTGTATTGAACAAAGCACCTAATCACTCACGTAATATTTTCTTGCTCCCTGTCATTTCGCTGTATTTTATGTTTGATTTAGCACAGTTTCCCTCTTATACTCCGAAAGTTCCCTTAGGCATTTGTGCGCATGCGCACTACTCATAAATGTTGCTTTATAGAGGACGCACAAAAATACTGAATAAAATCATTTATATTTAGGTTAAACGTAGGTTATAGCTTTTACTTCATGTTAGCTTGCAAATTATGCCCAAGAACATAATTTATTAAGCCATATGTCTTGCTAACAAGAAACAATGCTTCTAACCACAGGTCACGTACGAAAAATAATGCCCAGTTTAGGCCATTCCACTCCACTGAAGGGGTGGAGCGGAAAATGAAAATAAATACGGCCTTTTAAAATTTAAATGTTCCAGCGATTTCATTCCGTCAACCCCTTTGAACAAGAGCTAATTTCAGGAGTTTGCAAGCAGTTTCATTTAAAACGGAGAGAGCTGCCTTCAGCCAGTGTTTTCTGTTTTACTGACATGAGAGTCAAGGCTCCGAGCTCTCGGTCTCTTTAAAAGCATTTAAATAAAAACACTCCAGCGACTGTACACAATGTAAACAGAATATCATTTTAAAGAGCTATATTAAGCGCATATGAGCTGTTTATGTGGTTTACGGATGAGCTTCGGGGCTGGCGTTTCTTCGTCCGTGTTCACAAAACTACACATTTTAAAGGCATTTAAAAAATAAAAAATAAAAACACTCCAGCGATTGAACAGTAATAGTAGATTAGTGTATTGAAAACGTTAAAATGCTTGCTTATTTGTGCTGCATTTTTGTGGAAACGAATTAGCTAGTAAAGACTGTTTCATGAATATGGTCTCATCGTTTGAACCACATAGTTCAACAAAGCACGGCCGTTTTTAATGACCAACTAATAACTTCAGCTATTTACCTGATTAGAGTTCTCAAAAAAAAGCAACTGTATTGAACATAGCAACTAATCACTCATTTAATATTTTTTATTCCCTGTCATTTCGCTGTATTTTATGTTTGATTTAGCACAGTTTCCCTCTTATACTCCGAAAGTTCCCTTAGGCATTTGTGCGCATGCGCACTACTCATAAATGTTGCTTTATAGAGGACGCACAAAAATACTGAATAAAATCATTTATATTTAGGTTAAACGTAGGTTATAGCTTTTACTTCATGTTAGCTTGCAAATTATGCCCAAGAACATAATTTATTAAGGCATATGTCTTGCTAACAAGAAACAATGCTTCTAACCACAGGTCACGTACGAAAAATAATGCCCAGTTTAGGCCATTCCACTCCACTGAAGGGGTGGAGCGGAAAATGAAAATAAATACGGCCTTTTAAAATTTAAATGTTCCAGCGATTTCATTCCGTCAACCCCTTTGAACAAGAGCTAATTTCAGGAGTTTGCAAGCAGTTTCATTTAAAACGGAGAGAGCTGTCTTCAGCCAGTGTTTTCTGTTTTACTGACATGAGAGTCAAGGCTCCGAGCTCTCGGTCTGCGAACTACACCACTGAGCCTCTTTAAAAGCATTTAAATAAAAACACTCCAGCGACTGTACACAATGTAAACAGAATATCATTTTAAAGAGCTATATTAAGCGCATATGAGCTGTTTATGTGGTTTACGGATGAGCTTCGGGGCTGGCGTTTCTTCGTCCGTGTTCACAAAACTACATATTTTAAAGGCATTAAAAATAATAAAAAATAAAACACTCCAGCGATTGAACAATAATTGTAGATTAGTGTTTTTAAAACGTTAAAATGCTTGCTTATTTGTGCAGCATTTTTGTGGAAACGAATAAGCTAGTAAAGACTGTTTCATATGGTCTCATCGTTTGAACCACGTTAGTTCAACAAAGTACGGCTGTTGTTAACCTCACCAATAACTTATGCTATTTAACTGATTAGAGCTCTCAAAAAAATGCACCTGTATTGAACAAAGCACCTAATCACTCACGTAATATTTTCTTGCTCCCTGTCATTTCGCTGTATTTTATGTTTGATTTAGCACAGTTTCCCTCTTATACTCCGAAAGTTCCCTTAGGCATTTGTGCGCATGCGCACTACTCATAAATGGTGCTTTATAGAGGACGCACAAAAATACTGAATAAAATCATTTATATTTAGGTTAAACGTAGGTTATAGCTTTTACTGCATGTTAGCTTGCAAATTATGCCCAAGAACGTAATTTATTAAGCCATATGTCTTGCTAACAAGAAACAATGCTTCTAACCACAGGTCACGTACGAAAAATAATGCCCAGTTTAGGCCATTCCACTCCACTGAAGGGGTTTAGCGGAAAATGAAAATAAATACGGCCTTTTAAAATTTAAATGTTCCAGCGATTTCATTCCGTCAACCCCTTTGAACAAGAGCTAATTTCAGGAGTTTGCAAGCAGTTTCATTTAAAACGGAGAGAGCTGCCTTCAGCCAGTGTTTTCTGTTGTACTGACATGAGAGTCAAGGCTCCGAGCTCTCGGTCTGCGAACTACATCACTGAGCCTCTTTTAAAAGCATTTAAATAAAAACACTCCAGCGACTGTACGCAATGTAAACATAATATCATTTTAAAGAGCTATATTAAGCGCATATGAGCTGCTTTATATGGTTTACGGATGAGCTTCGGGGCTGGCGTTTCTTCGTCCGTGTTCACAAAACTACACATTTTAAAGGCATTTAAAAAATAAAAAATAAAAACACTCCAGCGATTGAACAGTAATAGTAGATTAGTGTATTGAAAACGTTAAAATGCTTGCTTATTTGTGCTGCATTTTTGTGGAAACGAATTAGCTAGTAAAGACTGTTTCATGAATATGGTCTCATCGTTTGAACCACATAGTTCAACAAAGCACGGCCGTTTTTAATGACCAACTAATAACTTCTGCTATTTACCTGATTAGAGTTCTCAAAAAAATGCACCTGTATTGAACAAAGCACCTAATCACTCACGTAATATTTTCTTGCTCCCTGTCATTTCGCTGTATTTTATGTTTGATTTAGCACAGTTTCCCTCTTATACTCCGAAAGTTCCCTTAGGCATTTGTGCGCATGCGCACTACTCATAAATGTTGCTTTATAGAGGACGCACAAAAATACTGAATAAAATCATTTATATTTAGGTTAAACGTAGGTTATAGCTTTTACTTCATGTTAGCTTGCAAATTATGCCCAAGAACATAATTTATTAAGCCATATGTCTTGCTAACAAGAAACAATGCTTCTAACCACAGGTCACGTACGAAAAATAATGCCCAGTTTAGGCCATTCCACTCCACTGAAGGGGTGGAGCGGAAAATTAAAATAAATACGGCCTTTTAAAATTTAAATGTTCCAGCGATTTCATTCCGTCAACCCCTTTGAACAAGAGCTAATTTCAGGAGTTTGCAAGCAGTTTCATTTAAAACGGAGAGAGCTGCCTTCAGCCAGTGTTTTCTGTTTTACTGACATGAGAGTCAAGGCTCCGAGCTCTCGGTCTCTTTAAAAGCATTTAAATAAAAACACTCCAGCGACTGTACACAATGTAAACAGAATATCATTTTAAAGAGCTATATTAAGCGCATATGAGCTGTTTATGTGGTTTACGGATGAGCTTCGGGGCTGGCGTTTCTTCGTCCGTGTTCACAAAACTACACATTTTAAAGGCATTTAAAAAATAAAAAATAAAAACACTCCAGCGATTGAACAGTAATAGTAGATTAGTGTATTGAAAACGTTAAAATGCTTGCTTATTTGTGCTGCATTTTTGTGGAAACGAATTAGCTAGTAAAGACTGTTTCATGAATATGGTCTCATCGTTTGAACCACATAGTTCAACAAAGCACGGCCGTTTTTAATGACCAACTAATAACTTCTGCTATTTACCTGATTAGAGTTCTCAAAAAAATGCACCTGTATTGAACAAAGCACCTAATCACTCACGTAATATTTTCTTGCTCCCTGTCATTTCGCTGTATTTTATGTTTGATTTAGCACAGTTTCCCTCTTATACTCCGAAAGTTCCCTTAGGCATTTGAGCGCATGCGCACTACTCATAAATGTTGCTTTATAGAGGACGCACAAAAATACTGAATAAAATCATTTATATTTAGGTTAAACGTAGGTTATAGCTTTTACTTCATGTTAGCTTGCAAATTATGCCCAAGAACATAATTTATTAAGCCATATGTCTTGCTAACAAGAAACAATGCTTCTAACCACAGGTCACGTACGAAAAATAATGCCCAGTTTAGGCCATTCCACTCCACTGAAGGGGTGGAGCGGAAAATGAAAATAAATACGGCCTTTTAAAATTTAAATGTTCCAGCGATTTCATTCCGTCAACCCCTTTGAACAAGAGCTAATTTCAGGAGTTTGCAAGCAGTTTCATTTAAAACGGAGAGAGCTGCCTTCAGCCAGTGTTTTCTGTTTTACTGACATGAGAGTCAAGGCTCCGAGCTCTCGGTCTCTTTAAAAGCATTTAAATAAAAACACTCCAGCGACTGTACACAATGTAAACAGAATATCATTTTAAAGAGCTATATTAAGCGCATATGAGCTGTTTATGTGGTTTACGGATGACCTTCGGGGCTGGCGTTTCTTCGTCCGTGTTCACAAAACTACACATTTTAAAGGCATTTAAAAAATAAAAAATAAAAACACTCCAGCGATTGAACAGTAATAGTAGATTAGTGTATTGAAAACGTTAAAATGCTTGCTTATTTGTGCTGCATTTTTGTGGAAACGAATTAGCTAGTAAAGACTGTTTCATGAATATGGTCTCATCGTTTGAACCACATAGTTCAACAAAGCACGGCCGTTTTTAATGACCAACTAATAACTTCTGCTATTTACCTGATTAGAGTTCTCAAAAAAATGCACCTGTATTGAACAAAGCACCTAATCACTCACGTAATATTTTCTTGCTCCCTGTCATTTCGCTGTATTTTATGTTTGATTTAGCACAGTTTCCCTCTTATACTCCGAAAGTTCCCTTAGGCATTTGTGCGCATGCGCACTACTCATAAATGTTGCTTTATAGAGGACGCACAAAAATACTGAATAAAATCATTTATATTTAGGTTAAACGTAGGTTATAGCTTTTACTTCATGTTAGCTTGCAAATTATGCCCAAGAACATAATTTATTAAGCCATATGTCTTGCTAACAAGAAACAATGCTTCTAACCACAGGTCACGTACGAAAAATAATGCCCAGTTTAGGCCATTCCACTCCACTGAAGGGGTGGAGCGGAAAATGAAAATAAATACGGCCTTTTAAAATTTAAATGTTCCAGCGATTTCATTCCGTCAACCCCTTTGAACAAGAGCTAATTTCAGGAGTTTGCAAGCAGTTTCATTTAAAACGGAGAGAGCTGCCTTCAGCCAGTGTTTTCTGTTTTACTGACATGAGAGTCAAGGCTCCGAGCTCTCGGTCTCTTTAAAAGCATTTAAATAAAAACACTCCAGCGACTGTACACAATGTAAACAGAATATCATTTTAAAGAGCTATATTAAGCGCATATGAGCTGTTTATGTGGTTTACGGATGACCTTCGGGGCTGGCGTTTCTTCGTCCGTGTTCACAAAACTACACATTTTAAAGGCATTTAAAAAATAAAAAATAAAAACACTCCAGCGATTGAACAGTAATAGTAGATTAGTGTATTGAAAACGTTAAAATGCTTGCTTATTTGTGCTGCATTTTTGTGGAAACGAATTAGCTAGTAAAGACTGTTTCATGAATATGGTCTCATCGTTTGAACCACATAGTTCAACAAAGCACGGCCGTTTTTAATGACCAACTAATAACTTCTGCTATTTACCTGATTAGAGTTCTCAAAAAAATGCACCTGTATTGAACAAAGCACCTAATCACTCACGTAATATTTTCTTGCTCCCTGTCATTTCGCTGTATTTTATGTTTGATTTAGCACAGTTTCCCTCTTATACTCCGAAAGTTCCCTTAGGCATTTGTGCGCATGCGCACTACTCATAAATGTTGCTTTATAGAGGACGCACAAAAATACTGAATAAAATCATTTATATTTAGGTTAAACGTAGGTTATAGCTTTTACTTCATGTTAGCTTGCAAATTATGCCCAAGAACATAATTTATTAAGCCATATGTCTTGCTAACAAGAAACAATGCTTCTAACCACAGGTCACGTACGAAAAATAATGCCCAGTTTAGGCCATTCCACTCCACTGAAGGGGTGGAGCGGAAAATGAAAATAAATACGGCCTTTTAAAATTTAAATGTTCCAGCGATTTCATTCCGTCAACCCCTTTGAACAAGAGCTAATTTCAGGAGTTTGCAAGCAGTTTCATTTAAAACGGAGAGAGCTGCCTTCAGCCAGTGTTTTCTGTTTTACTGACATGAGAGTCAAGGCTCCGAGCTCTCGGTCTCTTTAAAAGCATTTAAATAAAAACACTCCAGCGACTGTACACAATGTAAACAGAATATCATTTTAAAGAGCTATATTAAGCGCATATGAGCTGTTTATGTGGTTTACGGATGACCTTCGGGGCTGGCGTTTCTTCGTCCGTGTTCACAAAACTACATATTTTAAAGGCATTTAAAAAATAAAAAAACACTCCAGCGATTGAACAATAATTGTAGATTAGTGTATTTAAAACGTTAAAATGCTTGCTTATTTGTGCTGCATTTTTGTGGAAACGAATTAGCTAGTAAAGACTGTTTCATGAATATGGTCTCATCGTTTGAACCAGGCCCGGTTCCAGAACTAAATCACTGAGGGTGCTTCCTAAATTAATGAGGGTGCTCTAACATTATACCATCATAGTCAACATTAGGGCGCGACACTGATGGCGCGCGTTGCTATTTTAAAATCAAAATACTTCATTTTTGTATGTAATGGCAAATTGATTATACTTTCGTTTTTTTTATTAACTTAATTTAGAAAAAAAAACGTTTGGAGCATTTTTGTTCGTAAAATATAAGTTTTTATTTTATTTTATTATTATTATTTTTAAGGAACAGCGCCCAGCGGTAGACTGATCAGTCTGTTAATTTGATCAGTTTGCCTACTCAAATCATCACGATTTGCATAAAATCTATAGATATGAAATAGTTCAAGTATAAAACAATGTTAGTTTAAACGTTAAACCTAGAGATAAATGTGCGGTATTAGGCGCATATCCAATAGTTTATGCAGAGAGTGGAAGCTGAAGACGCAGGACATGGGCGCCAGTGCATTTTTTTCAGTGGAAGCAATTTAAAATTATCTGTCATTTTTGCTCACAAAGGAGTAGGTTAATACATCATTCGGTACTGTAAAGGGTGTACTTTTATTTGTGTGCACTTAAAAAACAAAAAACGTATAAAATAGTTTTAAATTATTACTTAACGAAATAAAACAAATAGAAAACAAAAACTCTCTCATTATGTAATCCGAAAAGATAAATTTCTCTTTAAAGGCGTGTCCTAAAAGGATTTTTGTTATGCTGACTCAGAATACACTAGTTTATTAATATATAATTTAAATAAGCTTTACTCTTTCCGGCCCGACACATTCAGTGTTATGTATTTACATTTGTGGCAATTTTCAGCATATTGTGTGCTTGAGCGCGGATCTGTTCCAGCTGCGCTGCCGTCCGTAACGGTCTCGAAAGTGAAACCGAAAGTGAAGTCTCCTGTTGTTTCCACCAGCGCGGCATTTTTTTCTTCACCATAATTTATGGATGTCTAAAATATTAAAATAAGGAGAAACCTAAAACAGATAAAACCGGTGCCCGTCCGCCTCTGAACTTTGACGTGAAAATTGGCCTGAAGCCCAGCAACTAGAGGTGTAAAAAAGTCGGGCTAGTCGGCCGAGGCTGAAATGCAACGCTCTAATTGACTGCTTTGATGCGTTACAATAAGGTAGGGCATTGTTTTAATGCTTACAGCAGAAAAATAAATGTTTTTTTTTAATGATTACTCACTGGATTGTTATCTAAATCTGTAATAAAATGGCATTATTACAGCTTTAACTGAGGGTGCTATTGATTTCGTTTGAGGGTGCTTAGCACCCTCAAGCACCCCCGTAGAACCGGGCCTGGTTTGAACCACATAGTTCAACAAAGCACGGCCGTTTTTAATGACCAACTAATAACTTCTGCTATTTACCTGATTAGAGTTCTCAAAAAAATGCACCTGTATTGAACAAAGCACCTAATCACTCACGTAATATTTTCTTGCTCCCTGTCATTTCGCTGTATTTTATGTTTGATTTAGCACAGTTTCCCTCTTATACTCCGAAAGTTCCCTTAGGCATTTGTGCGCATGCGCACTACTCATAAATGTTGCTTTATAGAGGACGCACAAAAATACTGAATAAAATCATTTATATTTAGGTTAAACGTAGGTTATAGCTTTTACTTCATGTTAGCTTGCAAATTATGCCCAAGAACATAATTTATTAAGCCATATGTCTTGCTAACAAGAAACAATGCTTCTAACCACAGGTCACGTACGAAAAATAATGCCCAGTTTAGGCCATTCCACTCCACTGAAGGGGTGGAGCGGAAAATGAAAATAAATACGGCCTTTTAAAATTTAAATGTTCCAGCGATTTCATTCCGTCAACCCCTTTGAACAAGAGCTAATTTCAGGAGTTTGCAAGCAGTTTCATTTAAAACGGAGAGAGCTGCCTTCAGCCAGTGTTTTCTGTTTTACTGACATGAGAGTCAAGGCTCCGAGCTCTCGGTCTCTTTAAAAGCATTTAAATAAAAACACTCCAGCGACTGTACACAATGTAAACAGAATATCATTTTAAAGAGCTATATTAAGCGCATATGAGCTGTTTATGTGGTTTACGGATGAGCTTCGGGGCTGGCGTTTCTTCGTCCGTGTTCACAAAACTACACATTTTAAAGGCATTTAAAAAATAAAAAATAAAAACACTCCAGCGATTGAACAGTAATAGTAGATTAGTGTATTGAAAACGTTAAAATGCTTGCTTATTTGTGCTGCATTTTTGTGGAAACGAATTAGCTAGTAAAGACTGTTTCATGAATATGGTCTCATCGTTTGAACCACATAGTTCAACAAAGCACGGCCGTTTTTAATGACCAACTAATAACTTCTGCTATTTACCTGATTAGAGTTCTCAAAAAAATGCACCTGTATTGAACAAAGCACCTAATCACTCACGTAATATTTTCTTGCTCCCTGTCATTTCGCTGTATTTTATGTTTGATTTAGCACAGTTTCCCTCTTATACTCCGAAAGTTCCCTTAGGCATTTGTGCGCATGCGCACTACTCATAAATGTTGCTTTATAGAGGACGCACAAAAATACTGAATAAAATCATTTATATTTAGGTTAAACGTAGGTTATAGCTTTTACTTCATGTTAGCTTGCAAATTATGCCCAAGAACATAATTTATTAAGCCATATGTCTTGCTAACAAGAAACAATGCTTCTAACCACAGGTCACGTACGAAAAATAATGCCCAGTTTAGGCCATTCCACTCCACTGAAGGGGTGGAGCGGAAAATGAAAATAAATACGGCCTTTTAAAATTTAAATGTTCCAGCGATTTCATTCCGTCAACCCCTTTGAACAAGAGCTAATTTCAGGAGTTTGCAAGCAGTTTCATTTAAAACGGAGAGAGCTGCCTTCAGCCAGTGTTTTCTGTTTTACTGACATGAGAGTCAAGGCTCCGAGCTCTCGGTCTCTTTAAAAGCATTTAAATAAAAACACTCCAGCGACTGTACACAATGTAAACAGAATATCATTTTAAAGAGCTATATTAAGCGCATATGAGCTGTTTATGTGGTTTACGGATGAGCTTCGGGGCTGGCGTTTCTTCGTCCGTGTTCACAAAACTACACATTTTAAAGGCATTTAAAAAATAAAAAATAAAAACACTCCAGCGATTGAACAGTAATAGTAGATTAGTGTATTGAAAACGTTAAAATGCTTGCTTATTTGTGCTGCATTTTTGTGGAAACGAATTAGCTAGTAAAGACTGTTTCATGAATATGGTCTCATCGTTTGAACCACATAGTTCAACAAAGCACGGCCGTTTTTAATGACCAACTAATAACTTCAGCTATTTACCTGATTAGAGTTCTCAAAAAAAAGCAACTGTATTGAACATAGCAACTAATCACTCATTTAATATTTTTTATTCCCTGTCATTTCGCTGTATTTTATGTTTGATTTAGCACAGTTTCCCTCTTATACTCCGAAAGTTCCCTTAGGCATTTGTGCGCATGCGCACTACTCATAAATGTTGCTTTATAGAGGACGCACAAAAATACTGAATAAAATCATTTATATTTAGGTTAAACGTAGGTTATAGCTTTTACTTCATGTTAGCTTGCAAATTATGCCCAAGAACATAATTTATTAAGGCATATGTCTTGCTAACAAGAAACAATGCTTCTAACCACAGGTCACGTACGAAAAATAATGCCCAGTTTAGGCCATTCCACTCCACTGAAGGGGTGGAGCGGAAAATGAAAATAAATACGGCCTTTTAAAATTTAAATGTTCCAGCGATTTCATTCCGTCAACCCCTTTGAACAAGAGCTAATTTCAGGAGTTTGCAAGCAGTTTCATTTAAAACGGAGAGAGCTGTCTTCAGCCAGTGTTTTCTGTTTTACTGACATGAGAGTCAAGGCTCCGAGCTCTCGGTCTGCGAACTACACCACTGAGCCTCTTTAAAAGCATTTAAATAAAAACACTCCAGCGACTGTACACAATGTAAACAGAATATCATTTTAAAGAGCTATATTAAGCGCATATGAGCTGTTTATGTGGTTTACGGATGAGCTTCGGGGCTGGCGTTTCTTCGTCCGTGTTCACAAAACTACATATTTTAAAGGCATTAAAAATAATAAAAAATAAAACACTCCAGCGATTGAACAATAATTGTAGATTAGTGTTTTTAAAACGTTAAAATGCTTGCTTATTTGTGCAGCATTTTTGTGGAAACGAATAAGCTAGTAAAGACTGTTTCATATGGTCTCATCGTTTGAACCACGTTAGTTCAACAAAGTACGGCTGTTGTTAACCTCACCAATAACTTATGCTATTTAACTGATTAGAGCTCTCAAAAAAATGCACCTGTATTGAACAAAGCACCTAATCACTCACGTAATATTTTCTTGCTCCCTGTCATTTCGCTGTATTTTATGTTTGATTTAGCACAGTTTCCCTCTTATACTCCGAAAGTTCCCTTAGGCATTTGTGCGCATGCGCACTACTCATAAATGGTGCTTTATAGAGGACGCACAAAAATACTGAATAAAATCATTTATATTTAGGTTAAACGTAGGTTATAGCTTTTACTGCATGTTAGCTTGCAAATTATGCCCAAGAACGTAATTTATTAAGCCATATGTCTTGCTAACAAGAAACAATGCTTCTAACCACAGGTCACGTACGAAAAATAATGCCCAGTTTAGGCCATTCCACTCCACTGAAGGGGTTTAGCGGAAAATGAAAATAAATACGGCCTTTTAAAATTTAAATGTTCCAGCGATTTCATTCCGTCAACCCCTTTGAACAAGAGCTAATTTCAGGAGTTTGCAAGCAGTTTCATTTAAAACGGAGAGAGCTGCCTTCAGCCAGTGTTTTCTGTTTTACTGACATGAGAGTCAAGGCTCCGAGCTCTCGGTCTCTTTAAAAGCATTTAAATAAAAACACTCCAGCGACTGTACACAATGTAAACAGAATATCATTTTAAAGAGCTATATTAAGCGCATATGAGCTGTTTATGTGGTTTACGGATGAGCTTCGGGGCTGGCGTTTCTTCGTCCGTGTTCACAAAACTACACATTTTAAAGGCATTTAAAAAATAAAAAATAAAAACACTCCAGCGATTGAACAGTAATAGTAGATTAGTGTATTGAAAACGTTAAAATGCTTGCTTATTTGTGCTGCATTTTTGTGGAAACGAATTAGCTAGTAAAGACTGTTTCATGAATATGGTCTCATCGTTTGAACCACATAGTTCAACAAAGCACGGCCGTTTTTAATGACCAACTAATAACTTCTGCTATTTACCTGATTAGAGTTCTCAAAAAAATGCACCTGTATTGAACAAAGCACCTAATCACTCACGTAATATTTTCTTGCTCCCTGTCATTTCGCTGTATTTTATGTTTGATTTAGCACAGTTTCCCTCTTATACTCCGAAAGTTCCCTTAGGCATTTGAGCGCATGCGCACTACTCATAAATGTTGCTTTATAGAGGACGCACAAAAATACTGAATAAAATCATTTATATTTAGGTTAAACGTAGGTTATAGCTTTTACTTCATGTTAGCTTGCAAATTATGCCCAAGAACATAATTTATTAAGCCATATGTCTTGCTAACAAGAAACAATGCTTCTAACCACAGGTCACGTACGAAAAATAATGCCCAGTTTAGGCCATTCCACTCCACTGAAGGGGTGGAGCGGAAAATGAAAATAAATACGGCCTTTTAAAATTTAAATGTTCCAGCGATTTCATTCCGTCAACCCCTTTGAACAAGAGCTAATTTCAGGAGTTTGCAAGCAGTTTCATTTAAAACGGAGAGAGCTGCCTTCAGCCAGTGTTTTCTGTTTTACTGACATGAGAGTCAAGGCTCCGAGCTCTCGGTCTCTTTAAAAGCATTTAAATAAAAACACTCCAGCGACTGTACACAATGTAAACAGAATATCATTTTAAAGAGCTATATTAAGCGCATATGAGCTGTTTATGTGGTTTACGGATGACCTTCGGGGCTGGCGTTTCTTCGTCCGTGTTCACAAAACTACACATTTTAAAGGCATTTAAAAAATAAAAAATAAAAACACTCCAGCGATTGAACAGTAATAGTAGATTAGTGTATTGAAAACGTTAAAATGCTTGCTTATTTGTGCTGCATTTTTGTGGAAACGAATTAGCTAGTAAAGACTGTTTCATGAATATGGTCTCATCGTTTGAACCACATAGTTCAACAAAGCACGGCCGTTTTTAATGACCAACTAATAACTTCTGCTATTTACCTGATTAGAGTTCTCAAAAAAATGCACCTGTATTGAACAAAGCACCTAATCACTCACGTAATATTTTCTTGCTCCCTGTCATTTCGCTGTATTTTATGTTTGATTTAGCACAGTTTCCCTCTTATACTCCGAAAGTTCCCTTAGGCATTTGTGCGCATGCGCACTACTCATAAATGTTGCTTTATAGAGGACGCACAAAAATACTGAATAAAATCATTTATATTTAGGTTAAACGTAGGTTATAGCTTTTACTTCATGTTAGCTTGCAAATTATGCCCAAGAACATAATTTATTAAGCCATATGTCTTGCTAACAAGAAACAATGCTTCTAACCACAGGTCACGTACGAAAAATAATGCCCAGTTTAGGCCATTCCACTCCACTGAAGGGGTGGAGCGGAAAATGAAAATAAATACGGCCTTTTAAAATTTAAATGTTCCAGCGATTTCATTCCGTCAACCCCTTTGAACAAGAGCTAATTTCAGGAGTTTGCAAGCAGTTTCATTTAAAACGGAGAGAGCTGCCTTCAGCCAGTGTTTTCTGTTTTACTGACATGAGAGTCAAGGCTCCGAGCTCTCGGTCTCTTTAAAAGCATTTAAATAAAAACACTCCAGCGACTGTACACAATGTAAACAGAATATCATTTTAAAGAGCTATATTAAGCGCATATGAGCTGTTTATGTGGTTTACGGATGACCTTCGGGGCTGGCGTTTCTTCGTCCGTGTTCACAAAACTACATATTTTAAAGGCATTTAAAAAATAAAAAAACACTCCAGCGATTGAACAATAATTGTAGATTAGTGTATTTAAAACGTTAAAATGCTTGCTTATTTGTGCTGCATTTTTGTGGAAACGAATTAGCTAGTAAAGACTGTTTCATGAATATGGTCTCATCGTTTGAACCAGGCCCGGTTCCAGAACTAAATCACTGAGGGTGCTTCCTAAATTAATGAGGGTGCTCTAACATTATACCATCATAGTCAACATTAGGGCGCGACACTGATGGCGCGCGTTGCTATTTTAAAATCAAAATACTTCATTTTTGTATGTAATGGCAAATTGATTATACTTTCGTTTTTTTTATTAACTTAATTTAGAAAAAAAAACGTTTGGAGCATTTTTGTTCGTAAAATATAAGTTTTTATTTTATTTTATTATTATTATTTTTAAGGAACAGCGCCCAGCGGTAGACTGATCAGTCTGTTAATTTGATCAGTTTGCCTACTCAAATCATCACGATTTGCATAAAATCTATAGATATGAAATAGTTCAAGTATAAAACAATGTTAGTTTAAACGTTAAACCTAGAGATAAATGTGCGGTATTAGGCGCATATCCAATAGTTTATGCAGAGAGTGGAAGCTGAAGACGCAGGACATGGGCGCCAGTGCATTTTTTTCAGTGGAAGCAATTTAAAATTATCTGTCATTTTTGCTCACAAAGGAGTAGGTTAATACATCATTCGGTACTGTAAAGGGTGTACTTTTATTTGTGTGCACTTAAAAAACAAAAAACGTATAAAATAGTTTTAAATTATTACTTAACGAAATAAAACAAATAGAAAACAAAAACTCTCTCATTATGTAATCCGAAAAGATAAATTTCTCTTTAAAGGCGTGTCCTAAAAGGATTTTTGTTATGCTGACTCAGAATACACTAGTTTATTAATATATAATTTAAATAAGCTTTACTCTTTCCGGCCCGACACATTCAGTGTTATGTATTTACATTTGTGGCAATTTTCAGCATATTGTGTGCTTGAGCGCGGATCTGTTCCAGCTGCGCTGCCGTCCGTAACGGTCTCGAAAGTGAAACCGAAAGTGAAGTCTCCTGTTGTTTCCACCAGCGCGGCATTTTTTTCTTCACCATAATTTATGGATGTCTAAAATATTAAAATAAGGAGAAACCTAAAACAGATAAAACCGGTGCCCGTCCGCCTCTGAACTTTGACGTGAAAATTGGCCTGAAGCCCAGCAACTAGAGGTGTAAAAAAGTCGGGCTAGTCGGCCGAGGCTGAAATGCAACGCTCTAATTGACTGCTTTGATGCGTTACAATAAGGTAGGGCATTGTTTTAATGCTTACAGCAGAAAAATAAATGTTTTTTTTTAATGATTACTCACTGGATTGTTATCTAAATCTGTAATAAAATGGCATTATTACAGCTTTAACTGAGGGTGCTATTGATTTCGTTTGAGGGTGCTTAGCACCCTCAAGCACCCCCGTAGAACCGGGCCTGGTTTGAACCACATAGTTCAACAAAGCACGGCCGTTTTTAATGACCAACTAATAACTTCTGCTATTTACCTGATTAGAGTTCTCAAAAAAATGCACCTGTATTGAACAAAGCACCTAATCACTCACGTAATATTTTCTTGCTCCCTGTCATTTCGCTGTATTTTATGTTTGATTTAGCACAGTTTCCCTCTTATACTCCGAAAGTTCCCTTAGGCATTTGTGCGCATGCGCACTACTCATAAATGTTGCTTTATAGAGGACGCACAAAAATACTGAATAAAATCATTTATATTTAGGTTAAACGTAGGTTATAGCTTTTACTTCATGTTAGCTTGCAAATTATGCCCAAGAACATAATTTATTAAGCCATATGTCTTGCTAACAAGAAACAATGCTTCTAACCACAGGTCACGTACGAAAAATAATGCCCAGTTTAGGCCATTCCACTCCACTGAAGGGGTGGAGCGGAAAATGAAAATAAATACGGCCTTTTAAAATTTAAATGTTCCAGCGATTTCATTCCGTCAACCCCTTTGAACAAGAGCTAATTTCAGGAGTTTGCAAGCAGTTTCATTTAAAACGGAGAGAGCTGCCTTCAGCCAGTGTTTTCTGTTTTACTGACATGAGAGTCAAGGCTCCGAGCTCTCGGTCTCTTTAAAAGCATTTAAATAAAAACACTCCAGCGACTGTACACAATGTAAACAGAATATCATTTTAAAGAGCTATATTAAGCGCATATGAGCTGTTTATGTGGTTTACGGATGACCTTCGGGGCTGGCGTTTCTTCGTCCGTGTTCACAAAACTACATATTTTAAAGGCATTTAAAAAATAAAAAAACACTCCAGCGATTGAACAATAATTGTAGATTAGTGTATTTAAAACGTTAAAATGCTTGCTTATTTGTGCTGCATTTTTGTGGAAACGAATTAGCTAGTAAAGACTGTTTCATGAATATGGTCTCATCGTTTGAACCACATAGTTCAACAAAGCACGGCCGTTTTTAATGACCAACTAATAACTTCTGCTATTTACCTGATTAGAGTTCTCAAAAAAATGCACCTGTATTGAACAAAGCACCTAATCACTCACGTAATATTTTCTTGCTCCCTGTCATTTCGCTGTATTTTATGTTTGATTTAGCACAGTTTCCCTCTTATACTCCGAAAGTTCCCTTAGGCATTTGTGCGCATGCGCACTACTCATAAATGTTGCTTTATAGAGGACGCACAAAAATACTGAATAAAATCATTTATATTTAGGTTAAACGTAGGTTATAGCTTTTACTTCATGTTAGCTTGCAAATTATGCCCAAGAACATAATTTATTAAGCCATATGTCTTGCTAACAAGAAACAATGCTTCTAACCACAGGTCACGTACGAAAAATAATGCCCAGTTTAGGCCATTCCACTCCACTGAAGGGGTGGAGCGGAAAATGAAAATAAATACGGCCTTTTAAAATTTAAATGTTCCAGCGATTTCATTCCGTCAACCCCTTTGAACAAGAGCTAATTTCAGGAGTTTGCAAGCAGTTTCATTTAAAACGGAGAGAGCTGCCTTCAGCCAGTGTTTTCTGTTTTACTGACATGAGAGTCAAGGCTCCGAGCTCTCGGTCTCTTTAAAAGCATTTAAATAAAAACACTCCAGCGACTGTACACAATGTAAACAGAATATCATTTTAAAGAGCTATATTAAGCGCATATGAGCTGTTTATGTGGTTTACGGATGAGCTTCGGGGCTGGCGTTTCTTCGTCCGTGTTCACAAAACTACACATTTTAAAGGCATTTAAAAAATAAAAAATAAAAACACTCCAGCGATTGAACAGTAATAGTAGATTAGTGTATTGAAAACGTTAAAATGCTTGCTTATTTGTGCTGCATTTTTGTGGAAACGAATTAGCTAGTAAAGACTGTTTCATGAATATGGTCTCATCGTTTGAACCACATAGTTCAACAAAGCACGGCCGTTTTTAATGACCAACTAATAACTTCTGCTATTTACCTGATTAGAGTTCTCAAAAAAATGCACCTGTATTGAACAAAGCACCTAATCACTCACGTAATATTTTCTTGCTCCCTGTCATTTCGCTGTATTTTATGTTTGATTTAGCACAGTTTCCCTCTTATACTCCGAAAGTTCCCTTAGGCATTTGTGCGCATGCGCACTACTCATAAATGTTGCTTTATAGAGGACGCACAAAAATACTGAATAAAATCATTTATATTTAGGTTAAACGTAGGTTATAGCTTTTACTTCATGTTAGCTTGCAAATTATGCCCAAGAACATAATTTATTAAGCCATATGTCTTGCTAACAAGAAACAATGCTTCTAACCACAGGTCACGTACGAAAAATAATGCCCAGTTTAGGCCATTCCACTCCACTGAAGGGGTGGAGCGGAAAATGAAAATAAATACGGCCTTTTAAAATTTAAATGTTCCAGCGATTTCATTCCGTCAACCCCTTTGAACAAGAGCTAATTTCAGGAGTTTGCAAGCAGTTTCATTTAAAACGGAGAGAGCTGCCTTCAGCCAGTGTTTTCTGTTTTACTGACATGAGAGTCAAGGCTCCGAGCTCTCGGTCTCTTTAAAAGCATTTAAATAAAAACACTCCAGCGACTGTACACAATGTAAACAGAATATCATTTTAAAGAGCTATATTAAGCGCATATGAGCTGTTTATGTGGTTTACGGATGAGCTTCGGGGCTGGCGTTTCTTCGTCCGTGTTCACAAAACTACACATTTTAAAGGCATTTAAAAAATAAAAAATAAAAACACTCCAGCGATTGAACAGTAATAGTAGATTAGTGTATTGAAAACGTTAAAATGCTTGCTTATTTGTGCTGCATTTTTGTGGAAACGAATTAGCTAGTAAAGACTGTTTCATGAATATGGTCTCATCGTTTGAACCACATAGTTCAACAAAGCACGGCCGTTTTTAATGACCAACTAATAACTTCTGCTATTTACCTGATTAGAGTTCTCAAAAAAATGCACCTGTATTGAACAAAGCACCTAATCACTCACGTAATATTTTCTTGCTCCCTGTCATTTCGCTGTATTTTATGTTTGATTTAGCACAGTTTCCCTCTTATACTCCGAAAGTTCCCTTAGGCATTTGTGCGCATGCGCACTACTCGTAAATGTTGCTTTATAGAGGACGCACAAAAATACTGAATAAAATCATTTATATTTAGGTTAAACGTAGGTTATAGCTTTTACTTCATGTTAGCTTGCAAATTATGCCCAAGAACATAATTTATTAAGCCATATGTCTTGCTAACAAGAAACAATGCTTCTAACCACAGGTCAAGTACGAAAAATAATGCCCAGTTTAGGCCATTCCACTCCACTGAAGGGGTGGAGCGGAAAATGAAAATAAATACGGCCTTTTAAAATTTAAATGTTCCAGCGATTTCATTCCGTCAACCCCTTTGAACAAGAGCTAATTTCAGGAGTTTGCAAGCAGTTTCATTTAAAACGGAGAGAGCTGCCTTCAGCCAGTGTTTTCTGTTTTACTGACATGAGAGTCAACCCAGACAGCACACATACGTCGGGCCGACGTCGGCCCGTGAACAGAACGTCGGCCTCATAAACTCTAGATCTAAAAAGGATCGGCCAGGCATAGGCGGGTGTAATTCAGTCACTGCTCTATTTTGCCAGCTCATCAAACATCGGCTCTGAGTCGGCTCACGACAAAAGGCCGATGCCGCACTTTTCTGTTTGAATTTGTACGGTTATTCGTCTCTTAGCAACCCACCAGAAAGATGGCTACACCTCCGGCGACATCCGTGGCTTTCAGGTAAGTTTTCACTTGAGTTAAATTGGAAAAAATATATTATTTTGTTAATTCCGTGACACTTTATAACTAATAAGGCGCTTGGTGCACTGTAGTACAGGTAAAAAGACTTTGCCTTGAGCCCAACTTGAGAATTGGGCTCATTTCCAAATAACTTTTACTTGTTAAGCTAACGTTAACGGATTACTGTGTTTCCAGTAGTTTTTCTGAGGGGACGAGCTAGACGCTGAGCAGCAAAAAGCTTAGTTCAGAGTTTGTTTTTAGTTTTTATTTCAATAGTGTTACACTGCTTTGTCCTAACTAACGTTTTTCGTCGTGTTTTTCACTCTGTTACAGGCTGCCAGAAAGTCTCCGTCTCTATGGTGAGCCATGCTAACGTTATTGTTGCGGTTCCTTTTTAAACTAAAAATCTGTTTTAAATTCATGATTGGATAATGATTAAATGAAACTAGATTAATAATGTAATGATTCAATTCTAGATGTTTACTTTTGTAAATACTGCGTGACTTTGACGTATTTTAATATGTTGAATATCTAAGTTTACGCTGGAGAGGTTGCCATGGAAACGGGGCGGCAGCAAGACACCTGACACAAAACTCCGTCTCTCGGTGCTGTTGTCGTCGTCGCTGCTTTTAGGTAAGTTTAGTGCTTAAAATCACACAAGTATTACATATAACTGTTCCTTACTTGTAATTGACTCGTTTCTGTTGAATATTTACTTAGTAGAAATGGTTTAATGTCTTCGAAAAAGTTCGTTAGCATCTCACAGATGAGGTATGCTAACTCTAGAGATTGAGCTCTTGTTTATGAATTTTTTTTATTTTTATTTATTTATTTTTTTTGCTGACAGATTGTCTGTGGGTTATTGGAAGTAGGCTCATTTATTGAACCTAAATGGCTGAAAACAAGTGAAAATGCTTCTTGATCTTGTAAGGTAAACACATACTGACAAAATATGTTCTTTCAGGATGACAGAAATAAAGCCTCCACAACAGAAGGGAAGCTCCAAGGTTTCAAAATGTCTGAATAGAGCTGCTGACAGAAGCAGGAAATACAGGTGAACCGAAGAAGCTCATAAAAATAACTTAATATGCATTTTTCACACAATATATTTAACCTATATAACCATGTGTCTGTTAAATTATTTTGCTAAATTAATATTTATTATAGTAATTTTAAGAAGCTTTTCACATCCAAATGTAACTACTTAACACTAAAAACATATTGTTATATAATTGTAGTATATTATGTATTCTTTTTTTCTGCATTGTACCTGTACTTTAACTTGTTTAACCTTCTAATAAACCAGCAACTGCATACTAAATATTGTGGTCTCTGTGACAAATTGCATGTTTTGTTCCTAGATTCTTCCATGATGATGGCCTGTGGCAGATCAGCAGACTCAGAGTGAACCTTCTTCTCCAAAGTACTGTAAACCAATGATCTAGTAAGTAAAATATCAAACATACACTACTGTTTCGTAAGTTTTGGTATGGTAAAGTTTCTTCTGCCCACCACAGCTTTGTGTATTTTGATAAATAATACAGTTAAGCAGTAATATTGTAAATTTAATATAATTTAAAATGATTGTTCTCTATTTTAATATAGTTAGAGAACTAATTTATTTCTGTGATGCAAAGCTACATTTTCAGTATCTTTACTCCGGTCTTCAGGGTCACATGATCCTTCAGAAATCATTAATCATGTGTTTGAGTTTAAGCAAGAGGATATTTTGATGAATAAAAATATATATATATATTTTCTTTTTTTTCATTTACAGCATTTATTTAGTTTCCTTTAACTTTTGATAATTGATAATGATAAGACATTGATAATTAGACATTAAAAATGTTTTTTCAGCAGCAAATCACCAAATTAGAATGATTTCTGAAGGATCATGTCACACTGAAGACTGGAGTAAAGATGCTGAAAATGCAGCTTTGATAAAAAGAAATTAAGTTCACAATATATTCACAAAAATCTGTTAATTTGTAATAATATTTTACAATATTATTGTTTTTACTTCATTTTTGATCAAATAAATGCAGCCTTGGTGAGCAGAAGTGTCTTATTTCAAAGAAGTAAACTTTTGAAAGGAAGTGCACATTACAGTTATGATGTACCTCCCACTTATAGGGCTAGTTCACCTAAAAATGAACATTCTGTCATTAATTACTCACGCTAATGTTGTTCCAAACCCGTAAGACCTCCTTTCATCTTCTGAACACAATTTAAGATATTTTTGATAAAATCCAAGAGCTTTCTGACCCTGCATAGACAGCAAGGGTACCACCAAGACAGAGAAGGGTAGTAATGACATTGTTGACATTGTCCATGTGACATCTGTGGTTCTACTGTAGTTTTATGAAACTCTGAGAGTAATTTTGTGCACAAAAGAAACTAAATTGGTACTCTCGTAGCATCATAAAATGAAGGTTGAATCGCTGATGTCACATGGACTATTTTAATAATGCTTTTACTACCCTTCTGTGTCTTGACCGTGTCAGGGCCCTTGCTGTATATGCAGGGTCAGAAAGCTCTCAGATTTCATCCAAAACATCTTAATTGGTGTTTTTAAGATGAACAAAGGTCTTACAGTTTTGTAATGACATGAGAGTGAGGAATTAATGAAAGAATTTTCATATTTGGGTGAACTAACCCTTAAAATTATACTGTGGCATATGTAGTCCATTCCGTGTCTGTTCCCTGAATACTGAGGGCAAATAATATATTTACCAAGGGTTCTATAAAAATTCTTATTGTGATTAAACCAGATCACAATAAACACAAATACGGGCAACAGCAGCGATAGTATTTGGCCTCTAATGAGGTTACAAAACTCAGGACTATTGATAATAGTGAGAATGTATCAAAGTCCACTAAAGTATATAAGCACATTTTTTGTATTTTATTCCTTAACTTTAAAATAGTCTTCCTGATAATGTCCAGGGGTCAGGTACAATCTTTTTGTTTAAATTAAATAAAAATACACATTTTTAGCCAAGCATTCACATAACACATCTCAAAACATTGCACTACAATTATATGTAATTTAAATAAATCATCCTTTGTCTGAAATAATATGAAAAGCTGCTATGCTAATCTTTCTCCTTTTGCTTTCCTGTTTCTTTCTCTGGATGCCCATCCCAAGGTTACCAGAGGTTACACCAGTTCAAGATCAGATCCAGCCTTACTTGTGAAGACTTCAGAAGACGGCAACACTCAAGTCTTCAGATGATGCCAGCTGTACATGGACATACAAAACTGTGAAATATTATCCTTATATTGCCTTTAAGGGTATACATTTTCAAGCCGCTTTGTATTATTGCAGTGTTTCTAATATCTGTAAATCTGTTTACCTATAAATCCCTTTTTACTTATAAGCAACACTCTGCAGGATGACTCATAATGAAATTATGAATTTTGACAAAAACACTTTTTGCATCAACAAAATGACAAAATACTGCGTTTTCCGTCATGCAGCAGAGTTTTGCTCATAAATAAACTGGGGATCTCAGAGAAATCTTTTACATATATTAACAACTTTGTAACATACAAAGTGGATTGAACATTGTTGACCTTACCCTTTAATAATGTTAAATGATTGTGTTTAACTGAACACTTCACTGGAGACTTTAGTAATGTTTTATCATAAAAGATTTTAAAATTTGTATCATATAACTTAAAACATTTTAACTGCTGTAGTGTTTGCTCAGTTTTTATTTTGTGTTCATGTAGCTCTTGTAATATTGTACATTGGTTTTTGCCATGAAGATAGATTAGATTCTGATGTGGCAATGAAAATAGATAATTACCTTTATCTTTGAGATGCTGTCATATGGACATTTCTTTGTTGCTAAAAGATCTTTCCCAGTAAGTCTCAGTCACCTCTGGCTGATTAAAGTTTTTTTTTTTTATTTACATTGTAACCTTGGAAAAATGCATTTTCTGTAAACCTACTTTGAAATGAGAAGTATTATGAAATGTGTATATAATTATAGAGCAGTTAACCATGGTTTTTCAATAGCAAAACTGTAGCAACTATAAGTGTAGTAAACAAGTTTTTTTTTTTTTTTTTTGGTTCATAAGGTTTTGATGCCATGGTTCTACTATAGTTGAATTGTAGTAATACTAAAGTAAAACTGTGGTAAGCATGACTGTAGTAACCATAGTTTTTTTAAAATCATAATAAATGTGGTTGCTATGGTTTTACTGCAAATACTATAGTAATGGTTAGTTTTGTACTTACTGTGGTTTTAATGCAACAGTCATTGTTAAACGGTTATTGTAGTAAAAATATTGATTTAGTTTTTACTATGGTTTTACTGCAAATGCTGTGGTTAATCTTTGAAAGAGTGAATGATTCTCATTTGTATGTCACTTTTGATACAAATATATCTGATAAATGTAAATGTATTTGTATGTTTAATGTCTGCCTTGAAAATGTTAATAAACAAGCAACCGTTATTGAGAGTGGTGTCCTGTGTATTGTTTTATTATAAACCAGCGGCTCCTGCCGCGGGTGGTACGTTAGAATAGGAATGAGCGAAACGCCGGTGAACCGCGCCCACGCCGAGCAGCCGGGATTTAAAGCTGCATCGGCCGAATGTCGGCCGGAGAGCATTTGCGATCAAATGCCGACATCGCGGCGACGTCTTGCCGATTAGCAAACGACCTCGGAGCGACATCGCGCCGATGGAATTTTGTAAGTCGGGACGACGTCGGCCCAACGTATGTGTGCTATCTGGGAAGGCTCCGAGCTCTCGGTCTCTTTAAAAGCATTTAAATAAAAACACTCCAGCGACTGTACACAATGTAAACAGAATATCATTTTAAAGAGCTATATTAAGCGCATATGAGCTGTTTATGTGGTTTACGGATGAGCTTCGGGGCTGGCGTTTCTTCGTCCGTGTTCACAAAACTACACATTTTAAAGGCATTTAAAAAATAAAAAATAAAAACACTCCAGCGATTGAACAGTAATAGTAGATTAGTGTATTGAAAACGTTAAAATGCTTGCTTATTTGTGCTGCATTTTTGTGGAAACGAATTAGCTAGTAAAGACTGTTTCATGAATATGGTCTCATCGTTTGAACCACATAGTTCAACAAAGCACGGCCGTTTTTAATGACCAACTAATAACTTCTGCTATTTACCTGATTAGAGTTCTCAAAAAAATGCACCTGTATTGAACAAAGCACCTAATCACTCACGTAATATTTTCTTGCTCCCTGTCATTTCGCTGTATTTTATGTTTGATTTAGCACAGTTTCCCTCTTATACTCCGAAAGTTCCCTTAGGCATTTGTGCGCATGCGCACTACTCATAAATGTTGCTTTATAGAGGACGCACAAAAATACTGAATAAAATCATTTATATTTAGGTTAAACGTAGGTTATAGCTTTTACTTCATGTTAGCTTGCAAATTATGCCCAAGAACATAATTTATTAAGCCATATGTCTTGCTAACAAGAAACAATGCTTCTAACCACAGGTCACGTACGAAAAATAATGCCCAGTTTAGGCCATTCCACTCCACTGAAGGGGTGGAGCGGAAAATGAAAATAAATACGGCCTTTTAAAATTTAAATGTTCCAGCGATTTCATTCCGTCAACCCCTTTGAACAAGAGCTAATTTCAGGAGTTTGCAAGCAGTTTCATTTAAAACGGAGAGAGCTGCCTTCAGCCAGTGTTTTCTGTTTTACTGACATGAGAGTCAAGGCTCCGAGCTCTCGGTCTCTTTAAAAGCATTTAAATAAAAACACTCCAGCGACTGTACACAATGTAAACAGAATATCATTTTAAAGAGCTATATTAAGCGCATATGAGCTGTTTATGTGGTTTACGGATGAGCTTCGGGGCTGGCGTTTCTTCGTCCGTGTTCACAAAACTACACATTTTAAAGGCATTTAAAAAATAAAAAATAAAAACACTCCAGCGATTGAACAGTAATAGTAGATTAGTGTATTGAAAACGTTAAAATGCTTGCTTATTTGTGCTGCATTTTTGTGGAAACGAATTAGCTAGTAAAGACTGTTTCATGAATATGGTCTCATCGTTTGAACCACATAGTTCAACAAAGCACGGCCGTTTTTAATGACCAACTAATAACTTCTGCTATTTACCTGATTAGAGTTCTCAAAAAAATGCACCTGTATTGAACAAAGCACCTAATCACTCACGTAATATTTTCTTGCTCCCTGTCATTTCGCTGTATTTTATGTTTGATTTAGCACAGTTTCCCTCTTATACTCCGAAAGTTCCCTTAGGCATTTGTGCGCATGCGCACTACTCATAAATGTTGCTTTATAGAGGACGCACAAAAATACTGAATAAAATCATTTATATTTAGGTTAAACGTAGGTTATAGCTTTTACTTCATGTTAGCTTGCAAATTATGCCCAAGAACATAATTTATTAAGCCATATGTCTTGCTAACAAGAAACAATGCTTCTAACCACAGGTCACGTACGAAAAATAATGCCCAGTTTAGGCCATTCCACTCCACTGAAGGGGTGGAGCGGAAAATGAAAATAAATACGGCCTTTTAAAATTTAAATGTTCCAGCGATTTCATTCCGTCAACCCCTTTGAACAAGAGCTAATTTCAGGAGTTTGCAAGCAGTTTCATTTAAAACGGAGAGAGCTGCCTTCAGCCAGTGTTTTCTGTTTTACTGACATGAGAGTCAAGGCTCCGAGCTCTCGGTCTCTTTAAAAGCATTTAAATAAAAACACTCCAGCGACTGTACACAATGTAAACAGAATATCATTTTAAAGAGCTATATTAAGCGCATATGAGCTGTTTATGTGGTTTACGGATGACCTTCGGGGCTGGCGTTTCTTCGTCCGTGTTCACAAAACTACATATTTTAAAGGCATTTAAAAAATAAAAAAACACTCCAGCGATTGAACAATAATTGTAGATTAGTGTATTTAAAACGTTAAAATGCTTGCTTATTTGTGCTGCATTTTTGTGGAAACGAATTAGCTAGTAAAGACTGTTTCATGAATATGGTCTCATCGTTTGAACCACATAGTTCAACAAAGCACGGCCGTTTTTAATGACCAACTAATAACTTCTGCTATTTACCTGATTAGAGTTCTCAAAAAAATGCACCTGTACTGAACAAAGCACCTAATCACTCACGTAATATTTTCTTGCTCCCTGTCATTTCGCTGTATTTTATGTTTGATTTAGCACAGTTTCCCTCTTATACTCCGAAAGTTCCCTTAGGCATTTGTGCGCATGCGCACTACTCATAAATGTTGCTTTATAGAGGACGCACAAAAATACTGAATAAAATCATTTATATTTAGGTTAAACGTAGGTTATAGCTTTTACTTCATGTTAGCTTGCAAATTATGCCCAAGAACATAATTTATTAAGCCATATGTCTTGCTAACAAGAAACAATGCTTCTAACCACAGGTCACGTACGAAAAATAATGCCCAGTTTAGGCCATTCCACTCCACTGAAGGGGTGGAGCGGAAAATGAAAATAAATACGGCCTTTTAAAATTTAAATGTTCCAGCGATTTCATTCCGTCAACCCCTTTGAACAAGAGCTAATTTCAGGAGTTTGCAAGCAGTTTCATTTAAAACGGAGAGAGCTGCCTTCAGCCAGTGTTTTCTGTTTTACTGACATGAGAGTCAAGGCTCCGAGCTCTCGGTCTCTTTAAAAGCATTTAAATAAAAACACTCCAGCGACTGTACACAATGTAAACAGAATATCATTTTAAAGAGCTATATTAAGCGCATATGAGCTGTTTATGTGGTTTACGGATGACCTTCGGGGCTGGCGTTTCTTCGTCCGTGTTCACAAAACTACATATTTTAAAGGCATTTAAAAAATAAAAAAACACTCCAGCGATTGAACAATAATTGTAGATTAGTGTATTTAAAACGTTAAAATGCTTGCTTATTTGTGCTGCATTTTTGTGGAAACGAATTAGCTAGTAAAGACTGTTTCATGAATATGGTCTCATCGTTTGAACCACATAGTTCAACAAAGCACGGCCGTTTTTAATGACCAACTAATAACTTCTGCTATTTACCTGATTAGAGTTCTCAAAAAAATGCACCTGTATTGAACAAAGCACCTAATCACTCACGTAATATTTTCTTGCTCCCTGTCATTTCGCTGTATTTTATGTTTGATTTAGCACAGTTTCCCTCTTATACTCCGAAAGTTCCCTTAGGCATTTGTGCGCATGCGCACTACTCATAAATGTTGCTTTATAGAGGACGCACAAAAATACTGAATAAAATCATTTATATTTAGGTTAAACGTAGGTTATAGCTTTTACTTCATGTTAGCTTGCAAATTATGCCCAAGAACATAATTTATTAAGCCATATGTCTTGCTAACAAGAAACAATGCTTCTAACCACAGGTCACGTACGAAAAATAATGCCCAGTTTAGGCCATTCCACTCCACTGAAGGGGTGGAGCGGAAAATGAAAATAAATACGGCCTTTTAAAATTTAAATGTTCCAGCGATTTCATTCCGTCAACCCCTTTGAACAAGAGCTAATTTCAGGAGTTTGCAAGCAGTTTCATTTAAAACGGAGAGAGCTGCCTTCAGCCAGTGTTTTCTGTTTTACTGACATGAGAGTCAAGGCTCCGAGCTCTCGGTCTCTTTAAAAGCATTTAAATAAAAACACTCCAGCGACTGTACACAATGTAAACAGAATATCATTTTAAAGAGCTATATTAAGCGCATATGAGCTGTTTATGTGGTTTACGGATGAGCTTCGGGGCTGGCGTTTCTTCGTCCGTGTTCACAAAACTACACATTTTAAAGGCATTTAAAAAATAAAAAATAAAAACACTCCAGCGATTGAACAGTAATAGTAGATTAGTGTATTGAAAACGTTAAAATGCTTGCTTATTTGTGCTGCATTTTTGTGGAAACGAATTAGCTAGTAAAGACTGTTTCATGAATATGGTCTCATCGTTTGAACCACATAGTTCAACAAAGCACGGCCGTTTTTAATGACCAACTAATAACTTCTGCTATTTACCTGATTAGAGTTCTCAAAAAAATGCACCTGTATTGAACAAAGCACCTAATCACTCACGTAATATTTTCTTGCTCCCTGTCATTTCGCTGTATTTTATGTTTGATTTAGCACAGTTTCCCTCTTATACTCCGAAAGTTCCCTTAGGCATTTGTGCGCATGCGCACTACTCATAAATGTTGCTTTATAGAGGACGCACAAAAATACTGAATAAAATCATTTATATTTAGGTTAAACGTAGGTTATAGCTTTTACTTCATGTTAGCTTGCAAATTATGCCCAAGAACATAATTTATTAAGCCATATGTCTTGCTAACAAGAAACAATGCTTCTAACCACAGGTCACGTACGAAAAATAATGCCCAGTTTAGGCCATTCCACTCCACTGAAGGGGTGGAGCGGAAAATGAAAATAAATACGGCCTTTTAAAATTTAAATGTTCCAGCGATTTCATTCCGTCAACCCCTTTGAACAAGAGCTAATTTCAGGAGTTTGCAAGCAGTTTCATTTAAAACGGAGAGAGCTGCCTTCAGCCAGTGTTTTCTGTTTTACTGACATGAGAGTCAAGGCTCCGAGCTCTCGGTCTCTTTAAAAGCATTTAAATAAAAACACTCCAGCGACTGTACACAATGTAAACAGAATATCATTTTAAAGAGCTATATTAAGCGCATATGAGCTGTTTATGTGGTTTACGGATGACCTTCGGGGCTGGCGTTTCTTCGTCCGTGTTCACAAAACTACATATTTTAAAGGCATTTAAAAAATAAAAAAACACTCCAGCGATTGAACAATAATTGTAGATTAGTGTATTTAAAACGTTAAAATGCTTGCTTATTTGTGCTGCATTTTTGTGGAAACGAATTAGCTAGTAAAGACTGTTTCATGAATATGGTCTCATCGTTTGAACCACATAGTTCAACAAAGCACGGCCGTTTTTAATGACCAACTAATAACTTCTGCTATTTACCTGATTAGAGTTCTCAAAAAAATGCACCTGTATTGAACAAAGCACCTAATCACTCACGTAATATTTTCTTGCTCCCTGTCATTTCGCTGTATTTTATGTTTGATTTAGCACAGTTTCCCTCTTATACTCCGAAAGTTCCCTTAGGCATTTGTGCGCATGCGCACTACTCATAAATGTTGCTTTATAGAGGACGCACAAAAATACTGAATAAAATCATTTATATTTAGGTTAAACGTAGGTTATAGCTTTTACTTCATGTTAGCTTGCAAATTATGCCCAAGAACATAATTTATTAAGCCATATGTCTTGCTAACAAGAAACAATGCTTCTAACCACAGGTCACGTACGAAAAATAATGCCCAGTTTAGGCCATTCCACTCCACTGAAGGGGTGGAGCGGAAAATGAAAATAAATACGGCCTTTTAAAATTTAAATGTTCCAGCGATTTCATTCCGTCAACCCCTTTGAACAAGAGCTAATTTCAGGAGTTTGCAAGCAGTTTCATTTAAAACGGAGAGAGCTGCCTTCAGCCAGTGTTTTCTGTTTTACTGACATGAGAGTCAAGGCTCCGAGCTCTCGGTCTCTTTAAAAGCATTTAAATAAAAACACTCCAGCGACTGTACACAATGTAAACAGAATATCATTTTAAAGAGCTATATTAAGCGCATATGAGCTGTTTATGTGGTTTACGGATGACCTTCGGGGCTGGCGTTTCTTCGTCCGTGTTCACAAAACTACATATTTTAAAGGCATTTAAAAAATAAAAAAACACTCCAGCGATTGAACAATAATTGTAGATTAGTGTATTTAAAACGTTAAAATGCTTGCTTATTTGTGCTGCATTTTTGTGGAAACGAATTAGCTAGTAAAGACTGTTTCATGAATATGGTCTCATCGTTTGAACCACATAGTTCAACAAAGCACGGCCGTTTTTAATGACCAACTAATAACTTCTGCTATTTACCTGATTAGAGTTCTCAAAAAAATGCACCTGTATTGAACAAAGCACCTAATCACTCACGTAATATTTTCTTGCTCCCTGTCATTTCGCTGTATTTTATGTTTGATTTAGCACAGTTTCCCTCTTATACTCCGAAAGTTCCCTTAGGCATTTGTGCGCATGCGCACTACTCATAAATGTTGCTTTATAGAGGACGCACAAAAATACTGAATAAAATCATTTATATTTAGGTTAAACGTAGGTTATAGCTTTTACTTCATGTTAGCTTGCAAATTATGCCCAAGAACATAATTTATTAAGCCATATGTCTTGCTAACAAGAAACAATGCTTCTAACCACAGGTCACGTACGAAAAATAATGCCCAGTTTAGGCCATTCCACTCCACTGAAGGGGTGGAGCGGAAAATGAAAATAAATACGGCCTTTTAAAATTTAAATGTTCCAGCGATTTCATTCCGTCAACCCCTTTGAACAAGAGCTAATTTCAGGAGTTTGCAAGCAGTTTCATTTAAAACGGAGAGAGCTGCCTTCAGCCAGTGTTTTCTGTTTTACTGACATGAGAGTCAAGGCTCCGAGCTCTCGGTCTCTTTAAAAGCATTTAAATAAAAACACTCCAGCGACTGTACACAATGTAAACAGAATATCATTTTAAAGAGCTATATTAAGCGCATATGAGCTGTTTATGTGGTTTACGGATGACCTTCGGGGCTGGCGTTTCTTCGTCCGTGTTCACAAAACTACATATTTTAAAGGCATTTAAAAAATAAAAAAACACTCCAGCGATTGAACAATAATTGTAGATTAGTGTATTTAAAACGTTAAAATGCTTGCTTATTTGTGCTGCATTTTTGTGGAAACGAATTAGCTAGTAAAGACTGTTTCATGAATATGGTCTCATCGTTTGAACCACATAGTTCAACAAAGCACGGCCGTTTTTAATGACCAACTAATAACTTCTGCTATTTACCTGATTAGAGTTCTCAAAAAAATGCACCTGTATTGAACAAAGCACCTAATCACTCACGTAATATTTTCTTGCTCCCTGTCATTTCGCTGTATTTTATGTTTGATTTAGCACAGTTTCCCTCTTATACTCCGAAAGTTCCCTTAGGCATTTGTGCGCATGCGCACTACTCATAAATGTTGCTTTATAGAGGACGCACAAAAATACTGAATAAAATCATTTATATTTAGGTTAAACGTAGGTTATAGCTTTTACTTCATGTTAGCTTGCAAATTATGCCCAAGAACATAATTTATTAAGCCATATGTCTTGCTAACAAGAAACAATGCTTCTAACCACAGGTCACGTACGAAAAATAATGCCCAGTTTAGGCCATTCCACTCCACTGAAGGGGTGGAGCGGAAAATGAAAATAAATACGGCCTTTTAAAATTTAAATGTTCCAGCGATTTCATTCCGTCAACCCCTTTGAACAAGAGCTAATTTCAGGAGTTTGCAAGCAGTTTCATTTAAAACGGAGAGAGCTGCCTTCAGCCAGTGTTTTCTGTTTTACTGACATGAGAGTCAAGGCTCCGAGCTCTCGGTCTCTTTAAAAGCATTTAAATAAAAACACTCCAGCGACTGTACACAATGTAAACAGAATATCATTTTAAAGAGCTATATTAAGCGCATATGAGCTGTTTATGTGGTTTACGGATGAGCTTCGGGGCTGGCGTTTCTTCGTCCGTGTTCACAAAACTACACATTTTAAAGGCATTTAAAAAATAAAAAATAAAAACACTCCAGCGATTGAACAGTAATAGTAGATTAGTGTATTGAAAACGTTAAAATGCTTGCTTATTTGTGCTGCATTTTTGTGGAAACGAATTAGCTAGTAAAGACTGTTTCATGAATATGGTCTCATCGTTTGAACCACATAGTTCAACAAAGCACGGCCGTTTTTAATGACCAACTAATAACTTCTGCTATTTACCTGATTAGAGTTCTCAAAAAAATGCACCTGTATTGAACAAAGCACCTAATCACTCACGTAATATTTTCTTGCTCCCTGTCATTTCGCTGTATTTTATGTTTGATTTAGCACAGTTTCCCTCTTATACTCCGAAAGTTCCCTTAGGCATTTGTGCGCATGCGCACTACTCATAAATGTTGCTTTATAGAGGACGCACAAAAATACTGAATAAAATCATTTATATTTAGGTTAAACGTAGGTTATAGCTTTTACTTCATGTTAGCTTGCAAATTATGCCCAAGAACATAATTTATTAAGCCATATGTCTTGCTAACAAGAAACAATGCTTCTAACCACAGGTCACGTACGAAAAATAATGCCCAGTTTAGGCCATTCCACTCCACTGAAGGGGTGGAGCGGAAAATGAAAATAAATACGGCCTTTTAAAATTTAAATGTTCCAGCGATTTCATTCCGTCAACCCCTTTGAACAAGAGCTAATTTCAGGAGTTTGCAAGCAGTTTCATTTAAAACGGAGAGAGCTGCCTTCAGCCAGTGTTTTCTGTTTTACTGACATGAGAGTCAAGGCTCCGAGCTCTCGGTCTCTTTAAAAGCATTTAAATAAAAACACTCCAGCGACTGTACACAATGTAAACAGAATATCATTTTAAAGAGCTATATTAAGCGCATATGAGCTGTTTATGTGGTTTACGGATGAGCTTCGGGGCTGGCGTTTCTTCGTCCGTGTTCACAAAACTACACATTTTAAAGGCATTTAAAAAATAAAAAATAAAAACACTCCAGCGATTGAACAGTAATAGTAGATTAGTGTATTGAAAACGTTAAAATGCTTGCTTATTTGTGCTGCATTTTTGTGGAAACGAATTAGCTAGTAAAGACTGTTTCATGAATATGGTCTCATCGTTTGAACCACATAGTTCAACAAAGCACGGCCGTTTTTAATGACCAACTAATAACTTCAGCTATTTACCTGATTAGAGTTCTCAAAAAAAGCAACTGTATTGAACATAGCAACTAATCACTCATTTAATATTTTTTATTCCCTGTCATTTCGCTGTATTTTATGTTTGATTTAGCACAGTTTCCCTCTTATACTCCGAAAGTTCCCTTAGGCATTTGTGCGCATGCGCACTACTCATAAATGTTGCTTTATAGAGGACGCACAAAAATACTGAATAAAATCATTTATATTTAGGTTAAACGTAGGTTATAGCTTTTACTTCATGTTAGCTTGCAAATTATGCCCAAGAACATAATTTATTAAGGCATATGTCTTGCTAACAAGAAACAATGCTTCTAACCACAGGTCACGTACGAAAAATAATGCCCAGTTTAGGCCATTCCACTCCACTGAAGGGGTGGAGCGGAAAATGAAAATAAATACGGCCTTTTAAAATTTAAATGTTCCAGCGATTTCATTCCGTCAACCCCTTTGAACAAGAGCTAATTTCAGGAGTTTGCAAGCAGTTTCATTTAAAACGGAGAGAGCTGTCTTCAGCCAGTGTTTTCTGTTTTACTGACATGAGAGTCAAGGCTCCGAGCTCTCGGTCTGCGAACTACACCACTGAGCCTCTTTAAAAGCATTTAAATAAAAACACTCCAGCGACTGTACACAATGTAAACAGAATATCATTTTAAAGAGCTATATTAAGCGCATATGAGCTGTTTATGTGGTTTACGGATGAGCTTCGGGGCTGGCGTTTCTTCGTCCGTGTTCACAAAACTACATATTTTAAAGGCATTAAAAATAATAAAAAATAAAACACTCCAGCGATTGAACAATAATTGTAGATTAGTGTTTTTAAAACGTTAAAATGCTTGCTTATTTGTGCAGCATTTTTGTGGAAACGAATAAGCTAGTAAAGACTGTTTCATATGGTCTCATCGTTTGAACCACGTTAGTTCAACAAAGTACGGCTGTTGTTAACCTCACCAATAACTTATGCTATTTAACTGATTAGAGCTCTCAAAAAAATGCACCTGTATTGAACAAAGCACCTAATCACTCACGTAATATTTTCTTGCTCCCTGTCATTTCGCTGTATTTTATGTTTGATTTAGCACAGTTTCCCTCTTATACTCCGAAAGTTCCCTTAGGCATTTGTGCGCATGCGCACTACTCATAAATGGTGCTTTATAGAGGACGCACAAAAATACTGAATAAAATCATTTATATTTAGGTTAAACGTAGGTTATAGCTTTTACTGCATGTTAGCTTGCAAATTATGCCCAAGAACATAATTTATTAAGCCATATGTCTTGCTAACAAGAAACAATGCTTCTAACCACAGGTCACGTACGAAAAATAATGCCCAGTTTAGGCCATTCCACTCCACTGAAGGGGTTTAGCGGAAAATGAAAATAAATACGGCCTTTTAAAATTTAAATGTTCCAGCGATTTCATTCCGTCAACCCCTTTGAACAAGAGCTAATTTCAGGAGTTTGCAAGCAGTTTCATTTAAAACGGAGAGAGCTGCCTTCAGCCAGTGTTTTCTGTTGTACTGACATGAGAGTCAAGGCTCCGAGCTCTCGGTCTGCGAACTACATCACTGAGCCTCTTTTAAAAGCATTTAAATAAAAACACTCCAGCGACTGTACACAATGTAAACAGAATATCATTTTAAAGAGCTATATTAAGCGCATATGAGCTGTTTATGTGGTTTACGGATGACCTTCGGGGCTGGCGTTTCTTCGTCCGTGTTCACAAAACTACATATTTTAAAGGCATTTAAAAAATAAAAAAACACTCCAGCGATTGAACAATAATTGTAGATTAGTGTATTTAAAACGTTAAAATGCTTGCTTATTTGTGCTGCATTTTTGTGGAAACGAATTAGCTAGTAAAGACTGTTTCATGAATATGGTCTCATCGTTTGAACCACATAGTTCAACAAAGCACGGCCGTTTTTAATGACCAACTAATAACTTCTGCTATTTACCTGATTAGAGTTCTCAAAAAAATGCACCTGTATTGAACAAAGCACCTAATCACTCACGTAATATTTTCTTGCTCCCTGTCATTTCGCTGTATTTTATGTTTGATTTAGCACAGTTTCCCTCTTATACTCCGAAAGTTCCCTTAGGCATTTGTGCGCATGCGCACTACTCATAAATGTTGCTTTATAGAGGACGCACAAAAATACTGAATAAAATCATTTATATTTAGGTTAAACGTAGGTTATAGCTTTTACTTCATGTTAGCTTGCAAATTATGCCCAAGAACATAATTTATTAAGCCATATGTCTTGCTAACAAGAAACAATGCTTCTAACCACAGGTCACGTACGAAAAATAATGCCCAGTTTAGGCCATTCCACTCCACTGAAGGGGTGGAGCGGAAAATGAAAATAAATACGGCCTTTTAAAATTTAAATGTTCCAGCGATTTCATTCCGTCAACCCCTTTGAACAAGAGCTAATTTCAGGAGTTTGCAAGCAGTTTCATTTAAAACGGAGAGAGCTGCCTTCAGCCAGTGTTTTCTGTTTTACTGACATGAGAGTCAAGGCTCCGAGCTCTCGGTCTCTTTAAAAGCATTTAAATAAAAACACTCCAGCGACTGTACACAATGTAAACAGAATATCATTTTAAAGAGCTATATTAAGCGCATATGAGCTGTTTATGTGGTTTACGGATGAGCTTCGGGGCTGGCGTTTCTTCGTCCGTGTTCACAAAACTACACATTTTAAAGGCATTTAAAAAATAAAAAATAAAAACACTCCAGCGATTGAACAGTAATAGTAGATTAGTGTATTGAAAACGTTAAAATGCTTGCTTATTTGTGCTGCATTTTTGTGGAAACGAATTAGCTAGTAAAGACTGTTTCATGAATATGGTCTCATCGTTTGAACCACATAGTTCAACAAAGCACGGCCGTTTTTAATGACCAACTAATAACTTCTGCTATTTACCTGATTAGAGTTCTCAAAAAAAATGCACCTGTATTGAACAAAGCACCTAATCACTCACGTAATATTTTCTTGCTCCCTGTCATTTCGCTGTATTTTATGTTTGATTTAGCACAGTTTCCCTCTTATACTCCGAAAGTTCCCTTAGGCATTTGTGCGCATGCGCACTACTCATAAATGTTGCTTTATAGAGGACGCACAAAAATACTGAATAAAATCATTTATATTTAGGTTAAACGTAGGTTATAGCTTTTACTTCATGTTAGCTTGCAAATTATGCCCAAGAACATAATTTATTAAGCCATATGTCTTGCTAACAAGAAACAATGCTTCTAACCACAGGTCACGTACGAAAAATAATGCCCAGTTTAGGCCATTCCACTCCACTGAAGGGGTGGAGCGGAAAATGAAAATAAATACGGCCTTTTAAAATTTAAATGTTCCAGCGATTTCATTCCGTCAACCCCTTTGAACAAGAGCTAATTTCAGGAGTTTGCAAGCAGTTTCATTTAAAACGGAGAGAGCTGCCTTCAGCCAGTGTTTTCTGTTTTACTGACATGAGAGTCAAGGCTCCGAGCTCTCGGTCTCTTTAAAAGCATTTAAATAAAAACACTCCAGCGACTGTACACAATGTAAACAGAATATCATTTTAAAGAGCTATATTAAGCGCATATGAGCTGTTTATGTGGTTTACGGATGACCTTCGGGGCTGGCGTTTCTTCGTCCGTGTTCACAAAACTACATATTTTAAAGGCATTTAAAAAATAAAAAAACACTCCAGCGATTGAACAATAATTGTAGATTAGTGTATTTAAAACGTTAAAATGCTTGCTTATTTGTGCTGCATTTTTGTGGAAACGAATTAGCTAGTAAAGACTGTTTCATGAATATGGTCTCATCGTTTGAACCACATAGTTCAACAAAGCACGGCCGTTTTTAATGACCAACTAATAACTTCTGCTATTTACCTGATTAGAGTTCTCAAAAAAATGCACCTGTATTGAACAAAGCACCTAATCACTCACGTAATATTTTCTTGCTCCCTGTCATTTCGCTGTATTTTATGTTTGATTTAGCACAGTTTCCCTCTTATACTCCGAAAGTTCCCTTAGGCATTTGTGCGCATGCGCACTACTCATAAATGTTGCTTTATAGAGGACGCACAAAAATACTGAATAAAATCATTTATATTTAGGTTAAACGTAGGTTATAGCTTTTACTTCATGTTAGCTTGCAAATTATGCCCAAGAACATAATTTATTAAGCCATATGTCTTGCTAACAAGAAACAATGCTTCTAACCACAGGTCACGTACGAAAAATAATGCCCAGTTTAGGCCATTCCACTCCACTGAAGGGGTGGAGCGGAAAATGAAAATAAATACGGCCTTTTAAAATTTAAATGTTCCAGCGATTTCATTCCGTCAACCCCTTTGAACAAGAGCTAATTTCAGGAGTTTGCAAGCAGTTTCATTTAAAACGGAGAGAGCTGCCTTCAGCCAGTGTTTTCTGTTTTACTGACATGAGAGTCAAGGCTCCGAGCTCTCGGTCTCTTTAAAAGCATTTAAATAAAAACACTCCAGCGACTGTACACAATGTAAACAGAATA